>NC_085878.1:41732236-41799736 GCF_034702125.1 Engraulis encrasicolus
TATATGTGTGTGTCTGCTGTGTGTGTGTGTGTCTGCTGTGTGTGTGTGTGTGTGTGTGTGTGTGTGTGTGTGTGTGTGTGTGTGTGTGTGTGTGTGTGTGTGTGTGTGTGTGCTATGTGTGTGTGTGTGTGTGTCTGCTGTGTGTGTGTGTGTGTGTGTGTGTCTCTGCTGTGTGTGTGTGTGTGTGTGTGTGTGTGTGTGTGTGTGTGTGTGTGTGTGTGTGTGTGTGTGTGTGTGTGTGTGTGTGATGTGTGCTGCCAATATAGCTGAAATTAGGGCAGCTCCTCTGGGCTCGGCTGATAAGCAGCCATTGAGATGAGCTTCCCTGGAACTCAGAACTGTTCACACTCAAGTCGCCGCAGGCTAAGCAGCTCAGCTAAGTCCATTTATCAATACCGTCCAACACCCCCCCCACCCCCCCCACACACACACACACACCTCCCCATGAAAAAGAGGAGACGTGTGTTTTTTTCCCTCAAAAGGTGAGCTGCTTTCGAATAAAGCCCCAGATGTCTTAGAGGAAAAAAAGAATATGAGAATGCTAGAAAGAAGATGGCAGAATGCTAAATTAATGACGACTGCATGGAAAACCAAAGTATGCACGTGTCAACATGTGTTTCTGCTGTTTAACCGCACAGCTAATGAATACAATTTAGCCATTAATTACAGTGGAAGAGAGATGCATGCAAGCTTTTGCCTTCATTTGATTTCAAAGTGTGCGAGGAAAGGCTCTGTCAGACATTCCTAAAACTATAACTTCAGAAAGAAATACAAACCTACCACATGGTTATGCTATGCTGTAATCCGACACATTTACTCATTCCATTTATTTAAAAGGCATTAACAACGATTTGTAACATAAATGAATGCTTTTATTCATTATTTCTGTATATCGGCTGTAGCGTTTATTAATAGGTGGAATACCAATGGTTTTATATCCAGGTAAAGAAAAGCAGAGTAACACTGACAAAGCTGTTGAGCAGCACGATGTGCCTTACGGGAGTGGGGTGCGTTTCTGGAAAGTGTAGTTGTTAGCAGTTAGCAACTTCGCTAGTTGTCAATGGAAAATTGCATTGCAACCAACAGAGTAGCTAACGTAGTTAGCAACTACGCTTTCCAGAAATGCACCTCTAGTCATCTGACCGGCTCATACTCAGCCATTTCATAAAGCTGCATGCTGTTTGGAGAGGTGTGCTTATTTTGTTAAAACATGGGCCTTTGCTGAAATGTTGTGTGTGAGAGAGCGTGCATGACCAATATTTAATGTATTACGCAAAAACGTTCATTACGTATAGATGCGATTCTAGTTTCAGTGGGGCCCTCAAGCAAAAAACCAAAGGAATGAACATTTGAAACAAATCACCGCTGTTATAGTTAAAAGTTGAGCTGTTTTTCTTCATTTAGTGGCTGAGGGGCCCAAAGCGGTTGCCTTCCTAGCCTGGTGACGAGATACGCCTCTGATTACGTACTGTATAACGCATGACCAATGTGTAATGTATTACTGTCACGCCCAGCTATGGGCGTGTGACTGCCTAAATCAGTTGCACTGCATGACTGCTGCCTAGTGTTTGTGTGCAGGTGCGTTCACTCATCGGGTCCCGTGATTGCTGGCTGCTGATTGGACGCGAGGCCCTCCTGAGCATACAAAACCATCGGGCTGCTCTACTTGCGGAGAGCCGCGAGCGCGGAGGCTTTGGGTCCTTTTGCTGGTCGCTTTTCCCCCTCTCAGCTGCGTGCCTCAGACGAGGACTTCAAAGCTGGAGGGCCGGCTCTCTCAACCTCGTCTTTTTCATTGTTTTTCTGTTGCTTTGTGTTGTTGCTCTGCTGCCCTACTTTAAATCATAGTAAAAGGCAAAACAAACTTGACTTGCGCGCCTCCTTGTGTTATTTGCCCTCTTCAGAGTGTAACACATGGGGGCTCGTTAAAACCTCTGGTTTGAGTTGTCGTGTGTGTATATGTGATCTTTGGCGTATTGTCGGTGGGGCCGGAGTCAAGTTACTATGGGGCAGTAGTAGTCGTTTTTTTTTTCTCTCTCTCTTTTCCGCTGATTGTTATTAAGTTTACATTGCCTTATTGGTTATTCCGTTGCCTAGTGCGTTTTCTTTGGGTGTTGTCCTCCAGTAGTGGGATACGCAGTTATATGTTTCTGCTTTCCATTCGCCCAGGACAGGTGTAGTGTGCGCTTAGCGTGCATTTTTTTTGTTTTTGTGGCGGTACGGGGCTTAGAGCAGTTGTCTCGGGGGCACTTTCGAAGCCAAGAGTTGTCAAGCATTGGCAGCTTCTTTACGCTTACGAGTTCAGTGCTTAAAATCCCCGGCCTTACGCCGCCTGAAGAGTCAGGATCTACTATTAGTGGGCTGGGGGGTTTAGTGGGCGTCTGGAAGGTTGAGCGGTGAATTATATCGTGAGTGCTGTGTGTTCTACTGCTGGGGGGTGGCATTTTTTTCCGGTTACGTTGAGGTTGTGTTTTTTTTTTGCGTTGCGATGGCGGCCCAAATTGTAGCTGAATTTGTTAAATCTCCGTCGTTGGCGCTCCTTGACCTTATGACTAAGGAACACCTGTTGGAGCTCGCAGGGGCTTACAATATATCTGTGCCCCTAGTTGAACGTCGTGTGAAGGACCAAATTCGTGTCGTTGTTATCGCCGGTTTAGTGGCTCAGAAGGTGTTGTCGCTTCCGTCTGCTGAGGCGACGGATTCACCTCCGTCGGTTCAGCAGGGGTTCCCTGTTGCGAAACCACCCTCGCCTTCGTCAGTCCCAGCTGTCATGGGTGGGTTGTCATTTGATGAGCAGAAAGAATTACTCGCTTTTCAACGCGAGGCGGAGCTAGAGCGCCTTAAATTTATTAGGGACAGTGACGCTGACCGCCTGCCATTTGGAGGCGAAAAAGTTGGATATTGAACAGCAGCGTCTGGATCTAATTAGAGAAGGTAAACTCTCAGGCCAGCCTGCCCAACCTGTTCCTTCTGACTCCGCCTCGTCGGCCACATTGAATGTAGCGAAAAATCTCCGCTTGGTCCCACACTTCAATGAGTCCAGACGTAGACGCGTTTTTTGATTTGTTTGAATGTGTGGCTGATGCGCATGCGTGGTCTGGTATAGAAAAGACACTGCTTCTCCAGAGCGTATTGACTGGTCGGGCGCAAACGGGCGTGCTCGTCTCTTTCCGGGGAGGACCGTAAAGATTATGCTAAAGTCAAAGCCGCTGTGCTGAATGAGTACGAGCTGGTGCCTGAGGTTTATAGGCACCAGTTTCGAACCATGCGTAAGGGGGGGACGCAATCTCATACGGAGTTCGTTCGTGAGTTGACCTTACAGTTTGGTCGTTGGCGCAGATCCGCTAGTGCTGAGTCCACTTGCTGGACGCATTGGTCGACTGGTATTATTGGAACAATTTAAGCAAACTCTGCCTCCAACGATTGCTACATTTATTATGGAGCGTGGCGTGACAAAAGCTTCGCAGGCGGCCGCGCTGGCGGATGAATGGGAGGTTACCCATCTCGCCTGCAGTCTGTTGCCATTCGCCCTTCGTCCAATTCTGCGCTTGCGCCAGCGGCCTTCAATTTATGATCGTCGTTCTTCGTCGAATAAAAATCTAGCTCGCGATTGGACCTGCAACTACTGTGGGATTGGGACACTGGAAGGCCGATTGCCCATTGTTAAAAGCTAAACGAGGTTCGTCAGGTTTGTTCCTGCGAGGCCGATGGTCTTGGCTATCGATATGCCATCCACCCCGGTCTCCGAGGTGTTCTCCGGTTACGCCTTCCTCTGTCTCCATGTGCGCTGCCGGTGCTGCTGGTTCATTCCCGGCCGTTTATTTCTGAGGGTTCGGTGTCGCTTGCCGGCGGTGGTCGCGAAGTTCCAGTTAAGATTTTGCGAGACACTGGCGCTAGCAGCTCGTTCATTTTACAGTCAGCGTTACCCTTTTCTTCTGCTAGCTATACCAGAAAGTCCCTTTTGGTTCGTGGCATAGGCCTTAACACCTTGTCTACACCACTACATAGGGTTCATTTGGATTGTAGATTTGTGTGGTGTACTGTTGAACTGGCTGTTCGCCCTGAGCTGCCAGTCGATATGGTTTCTGTGATTTTGAGGAATGATCTGTAAGGGGACAAAGTTTTCGCTGAACCAGTGCCTTCTTTGGTGGATGGGGAGACTCCACATTCTGTTGGGGACGAGTGTGGGGCGCGTTTTCCTTCGTGTGTGATGACCCGCGCCGCCAGCCTGAAGGCTGGTGGAGCCGAGCTTCCCGCGGTGGAAAAAGCCTTTTCGCTGGCTGGTTACCCTTGTCCGATTACTCGTGATGATTTGATTAGCGCACAACGCCATGATGAGACGCTCAAAACATTGTACGCATTTGTGGACAGTGGTGAAGACATACGTAGTAAGGCTAGGGGATACTTCATCAAGGATAATGTTTTGCTGCGAAAGTGGTCGCCTCACAACAGTCATCTAGTGGGTGACCCGATAATCCAAGTTGTTGTTCCCGACAAGCTTCGAAACTCTGTTCTCCAAACCGTGCATGATAATTTGGCTGGGCACGCAGGGGTCAGAAAACATATGATCGCATGTTAAGATATTTTTTCTGGCCGGGTATTAAGCGTGATGTCTCTGCCTATGTCAGGACGTGCGATACATGTCAGTTGACGGGAAAACCGAATGTGGTCCTAAAACCAGCCCCTTTACGCACTATCGCACCGACGTGTTTCCGTTTGAACATCTCATAATTGACTGCGTTGACTCGCTCCAAGAGTGGGAGTGAATATCTCCTGACCGTAATGTGTCAAGCTACACGGTACCCGGCTGCTTATCCGCTGCGCTCAATTACCTCTAGAGCTGTAGTCAAGGCTCTTAGTCAGTTCATTTCGGTCTTCGGTCTGCCGAGAGTAATTCAGTCGGATAGAGGTAGTAATTTCACTTCCAAGTTTTTTGCCGAAGTTCTCCGACAGTTGGGTGTTCAGCAAAACCTGTCCACTGCATATCACGCCCAAAGCCAGGGGGCCCTGGAGCGCTTTCACTCCACCTTAAAGTCGCTGTTACGAGCTTACTACGTCGAATTGGGGGGTGACTGGGAGGAGGGTCTGCCGTGGTTAATGTTGGCTGCCCGTGAAGTGACCCATGAAAGTACCGGCTTCAGCCCAAATGATCTCGTCTTTGGCCACCAGGTGCGTGGGCTGTTGTCGGTCCTGCATGACAAATTGGACTGACTTGGATCCCCCGGTAATTTGGCAGATTATGTCTCGGGGTTTCCGGCGACGTCTTTTCTCCGCGTGGCAAACTGGCTATTCCAGGCTGGGAGAATCCCAGACACGAATGAAAAAATTGTTTGACCGTCGTGCTGAGCATCGTGTGTTTGCTGTTGGGGGACCGGGTCCTAGCACTGCTTCCGGTTGTCGGGTCTCCGTTGCAGGCAAAATTTTCGGGACCGTATAAAATCATTCGTTGTGGGCAAAATGATAACTACACCCGCTCTCAACCCCAGAAAGGCGGAAGAAAGACACACCGGTGTCATGTCCAATCTCCTTAAGCCATACCATGCCCGTAATCAAGAGAAGTGTCCGTCGCCTGTGGTTGCTAGTGGACAGCTCCGCCGGTGATTGACACTCCTCCTTTGGCGCGAACTGAGGGGGTGCTGATGGACAGCAATCCTGGGGAGGTCCCTCCTCCTCCAGCGGTGGCAGCGCTGTACGAGGAGGTTTAAGACTGTAGATGATTGTGTCTTACAGGGGCGGTTGAAAAAATTCAGAAACATTACAAAACTTGTCCTCACTGAATCAATCACTTAGACACGAGTCAAGCAGCAGGAACTCCGTGAATGTTTGACGAGTTTACGGTGTTTATATTTCAGATGTGCCCACGTCCAAACCGATGTGCTTCAGCACGACATTAATGTGGGGAAGCGGGAACCAATTCGCCAGCGATTTTATCGCGTTCCGTTGGAGAAAAGAGGAGTGCTTGAAAGGAGGTTCAGTATCTGTTGGAGAATGGTTTAGCTGAGCCTTCTTTTCAGTTGGTCATCTCCTTGTTTGCTAGTTAAAAAATCGGACGGATCTTTTCGATTCTGTACTGATTACAGAAAATTGAATGCAGTGACCAAAACCCGATTCTTTCCCTCTGCCCCGAATAGAGGATTGCGTTGATCAGGTAGGGGCTGCAAAATTCGTGTCCAAGTTAGATCTACTGAAGGGCTACTGGCAAGTGCGGCTGACAGACAGGGCACGGGAAGTTTCAGCCTTCATTACTCACAATGGCCTATTCGCTTATCGCGTGATGAGTTTTGGCTACGAAACGCCCCTGCTTGTTTCCAAAGATTGATGAACATCGTCGTTGCAGGATTGGAAGGCGTAACGGTGTACCTTGATGACGTAATTTTGGTCAGTGACACTTGGCCAGCTCACTTGCAGAGGCTGCGCGCGCTCTTCCACCGCCTTGCCGAGGCGCGGCTCACGGTCAACCTAGCGAACTGTGAGTTTGCTGGGGCGACCGTGACCTACCTCGGAAGGGTGGTGGGTCAGGGCCAGGTACGACCCATACGCGCTAAAGTAGCTGCGATTGACCGTTTCCCCGTACCACTCACTAAACGGGAGCTTATGCGTTTTTTGGGAATGGTGGGGTTCTACCGCTGCTTCTGCCGAAACTTTTCGACAGTGGTCTCTCCATTAACGGACTTACTGAAGTCCACTGCTGCGTTCATTTGGACCGACCACTGCCAAAGAGCATTCGACGGAGTAAAGGGTCTTTTGACCTCCGCTCCCGTGTTGATGGCGCCTCGCCTAGATGAACCATTCAAAATTCACGTGGATGCCAGTAATGTGGGCGCTGGGGCAGTATTGCTCCAGGAGGATGAAAGTGGAGTGGAGCATCCTGTGTGTTTCTTCTCGCGAAAATTTTGTATCTTATCAGCTAAATTACTCCGTCATTGAGAAGGAAGCGCTGGCTTTGATCTGGGCACTTCAACATTTGAAGTGTACGTGTACGTGGGGGGTCGCGGGTACCTCTATGGTTTCAGTCGAACACAATCCACTCCACTCCCACTCCCCAGAACCAAATCAGAGACTGAGGTGGTGTCTCCCTCTCCAGCCCTACGCAAATCAGAGACTATGAGGTGTATCTCTTTCTCCAGCCCTACCATCTAGATATCAGTACACATCGGAGCACGGAGAACGTAAGTGGCGGATGCGCTTTCCCGTGCCCCGAGGGATGGAGACTGAGAGACTGAGTGAGTCCCTGGTAGCCTTGGTTTTGGTGTTGTAGGTGGTGTGTTTTTTTTCTTCTTGCAGCATTTTTTGTTTTAACGGGTTGGATGCTGTGCTGTCCCTTTAAGGGGGGGTGTCACGCCCAGCTATGCTGTGGAGCGTGCCTGCCTAATCAGTTGTGCACTGCTGCTGCCTCTAGTGTTGTGTGCAGGTGCAGGTGCGTCACTCATCGGGTCCCGCGTGATTGCTGGCTGCTGATTTGAAGGGACGCGGGGCTAGCCCTCCTATGAGCATACAAAACCATCGGAGGCTGCTCTACTTGCGGAGGGCCGCGAGCGCGGAGCGGAGGCTTGGGTCATTTTTGCTTTTCCGGTTTTACCCTCTCAGCTGCGTGCCTCAGACGAGGACTTCAAAGCTGAGGGCCGGCCTCTCTCAACCTCGTCTTTTTCATTGTTTTTTCTGCTTGCTTGTGTGTTGCTCTGCTGGCCCTACTTTAAATCATAGTAAAAGGCAAAACAAACTTGACTTGCGCGCCTCCTTGTGTTATTTGCCCTCTTCAGAGTGTAACAATTACGTTAAGCGTCACACTGTAGAAACAGCGCACATCACAAGGACTGAAAGGTTCAAGTATCCTTTACTGTATTGTCACCTCCTACTTCTCAGATAGCCTTTCTGAGCATTGTTGCCAGATTTTGTACGAGAAATACAGTAAGCGACTGGCGTTCTGAAAACAAGCCCAAAAGAAGCATCTGACTGGCGTTGTGAAAACAAGCCCAAAAGAAGCGACCAAAGGGGTGGGTCATCAATCGTGTGCCTAGTCAGAGAAGACCTTGCTCTTTGTGGGGGTTTGTGTGGCAGCTAAAATCCACACAAGTGACCACAGAGAGTGGGAGTTAACAATGCCGTAGGGTAACTTGTAAGGATGAGTGAGAAAAATGGAGAAACAGTAAGTTACACACATCCAAACACATTCAAATCACCGGCAGAGCAGAAGAAAACATCAAGCGAACATCATGAAAACATCATGAAAAGAACAAGCCCAAAAAAACGAAACCCATCCATGCAAAAGAAGCCCAAGGTCGCTTATAATAAGCGAAATTGGCAACACTGTTTCTAAGCCTTTAAAGATGGTGTTTGCCAAGTGGATGGAGCTTGTCAATTTGCAGAGTTCCAATTATTTTATTGACACTGATCATTTGTGTTAGAAACATGCTTGGTACTTTTAGTGGTGGACTTGAAAGCTTTTTTCACAGTTCAAGTATCCTATTCTGTTTTTCCTTTCACTGCTTTTTTATCTAGAGTCCTCTGCCCAAGATGTTGTTTCACATCAGCTGATATGGATTACAAAGCTCTGGGGTTCCACTGGATACTTTTACCTCATTCTTCCAGCTGATTGCAGACTGAAGAATGGAATAGTAGGGAATGGGCCAAGGAGGGAATAATAGTAATGCACTGCACTAAAGGCACCAGAGAGAGGCAATCTTCTTTTCATGATTAAGACCATTCAGTGTGTCCATTTGGCTCCATCAGGGCACAATAACGTGTCTGATATTGATGCAGGCTAACAGCCATAGCAGCTCTTGAGTTGAGGAGCTACAGTACTGTACGTAGTAATCATGGGTTATGATTGGACCAGTCGAGGTTTGAGATGTAACATTCCCATGTTGCTTGGCAGTTGCAGAGTGTTTTTTTTACTCCATTGACAGGTTTGCTATTGAGCTTGTACAGTCAGGCCAATAGTGTCAAACACTGCTCTTGTCTCTGATGTTATGATAGATATGTTACGGAAGCACTTAAAGAGTGCGTGCCTGTGTATTTGGCTTATTTTTAATGGTTCGTCAGGTCTCCTGGGAAATACAGAGTGCTAATGTTTTACATTTTGGGGCCATAATCCATCTGCCTGTAAGATGAGCCTGAACATTTGTATATTGTTATGTCAGCAATGAAGACAATGAAGACAACATTTACTACTAGATACTTTGTGCGATCATTTAAAATACATGAATGAATGAATGAATGAATGAATGAATGAATGAATGAATGAATGAATACTTGAATGAATGAGGACCCATACGTATACTATACTATATCGATTGCAAATAAATCAAAACAAGAGATGACATGTAGGCCTACCATACATGTATATTAATGCATATTGATTGGATTATATGACAGCTTGATCTAAAGAATCCTACATTTTTTTATGAATGGAAGCAAACTGGAAAGAGGGAGAGGCTGAGGGGCAAGGGGTAGAGAAGGTGGTCGCTGTGCCTAACTGTGTCACTTCTACATACGCCCCTAGCGAGTTGTAAAATCAATCCAGGGGGTGTGGTCAGAGATTGATTATGATTATTGAGGGTTGGGGGGTTTCTCCCCAGAGAAAAGTTTGAAAATGTAGTTGTTAAAAGTGCAATTTTAGCACAATATGTGAAGAAGAGATGCCTGTTTTAGAGGGTGATGATTTTTGACCATTTTCATAAAGGGGGGTGATTTTAGACCATTTTCATTGTTGGAGGGATGGTATCCCCCCTCAACCCTCCACAACTCGAGCCCTGGCCCCTAGTAATGACAAAGATTGTGTGCAAATCTCAGCAATTGTTTGCCACTGGAATAGTGATGATGTTATACTGATGAACAGGGCCGCTGACAGATTTGGCAGGGCCCAGGACAAAGTAATCTGAAAGGGCCCCCCAGCCCAATAGATACAATGTAATGAGGACCCAATTTTGGGCCCCCTCTCTCCCTGTCACTTTTGTCCCCCCCCTGTCGGCACCCCTGCTGATGAACACCTGCCCTGTGTGTGCACAGTAGTTCTGATCATCTCAGAGCAAACACTGTTTCTGCTTGGCCCTGTATCCCACACCTTTCAGCGAGACATCAATATAGCAGTGTGTACAGATTAAACTCTTCCAAGTTTAAATTGTAAGTATTGTATGCAATTCTTAGACTTATAACTCTAACGGTAACACGTTAAAATAACATGTGCTTATAAATCACTTATAAAGTAACCAGTAATGTGTAAATACCCACCCTTTAGTGTTGCTTAGTTTCAGAACAAACATTGTCTCTGAATCATATTTTTAATTATATACATATACTATATATGTATATATTTATTACACATATTTATTACACATTACACATATATATATATATATATATATATTTTTTTTTTTGGGGGGGGGGTCAACCTTATTTAGACAGGACAGCGAAGAGTGGGACAGGAGAAGAGTGGGAGAGAGAGACGGCGGAGGATTGAGAAATGTCCAGAGTTGGGAATCAAACCGGGGTCACCCGCGTAGCAGTCCAGTGCCCAGCCGACTAAGCCTCGGCTGGGCCTCCAGTACCCGTCAGGAAGACATGGACACTTGAGCTCCCAATTAATATATTCTTTTAGGCATTCGGTAACACTTTATTTTATGGATACATCTATTAACACTAATACATACAATACGCCTGTATGAGTAACTTTTAAGGCATGTACAAAGCAAAATCAAACATTTGTTAGGCATATGTTCGCAAATGTCTTGTTCATGCACAATAATGGATTCATTACCAATTTAACCTTAGTAAGGACCTATTAGGCCTTAGCGTTTGCTTAGTACATGCCTTACAAGTTACTTATGCAGGCATTAACCTTGTATGTATTAGTGCTAATAGATGTATCCCTAAAATAAATTGTTACCAGCCATTCTTGTTTTTTAATGTGAGTAACCATGATGTCTCAAAGGCTTGGGTCGTTTTACTTCCCCTCATCTTATTATCCACACTTGACTGAGTTTTACACTGTACCGGTGCTAAACATGCCAATAATAGCAACTGGGAATGCTTATTTAATAAAGTTGTGAAAGGTGTTAGGGAGAGCCTGAATATCGTAAAGCTAACAGTCTGATGTTTTTTTGTGTGGATTTGGTTCTCAATGTCTTTACACAAATTAACAAAAATACATTGCATAATTTAAACTAAACTAAAACAAAATCTACACTACTGAGATGGAAAGAAAGTCTAACTTACAACTCCTTCAGGCAATATTCTCCTGCTTGTGGCTTCAAGGTTTTTATGACGATTCTAGTTGTTAACAAAGACAATCATAAAAGTTGTCTGTATACAGTATGTGCTTGTTGAGTGTCAGAAAAAAAATGTGGCTCAATGTGGCTGTCTGGTCTATCCTCTCATATACATACACATATATGTATGAGATATTTGCGTTCGCTGAACGTGGCCGGGAGCATCGTGAGTCCGAGAGGTTTGCGGGCTGCCTTGCACACTGCACAGAGAGCATCCATGTTCTATCCGCGAGCAGCAGCCATTCATTTTCAATGGAGCCCGCTCATTGAATGCGGACGTCCACGCAGGAAAATAGACTCAAGTTCTATTTTCAAGGAGCAGCGTGGACATGGCCTGTCGGCAGGGCTCTAAATTAACACCAGCCAACCGGCCAAATGCTGGTGAAAATTCAGTTTGGCTAGTAAAGAAGAAAACTTACTAGCCACTTTGACCCATTAGTAAGTGCCTGTTTGGCTAGTAAGCTTAACATCTACTAGCCATTTTGGCTGGTAATGAAAAAAGTTCATTTAGAGCCCTGCCTGTCGGGCCGGACATGCGTCGCGCTCACACCGCGCTCCTGTGTGCAAGGCATAATCTGTTTACATGTATTCTAACCGTTTCGGACTGATAACGGACACGTTCAGTGGACGTTAAATGGACGTCCGCGCTTGCAGTGTATGCACCGTCAGGCTTCCTTGCAGACAAAAAGAGAGAACCTCTCAGAGAAAATGGTGCTCTCAGACTCCAACAAATATTAGAGCTGGTTTAGTGATCTTACATTTTGGTGTATGAAGTAAACAAATCACAATGCCATATACTTCTGTGAAATGCGTCATATTTTTGTACTCAATGTTGAGTGCTCATTTGTTGAATGGTTGTTGTAGCAGTTTCTGTGATTTTTGTACTCCTACCGACTCCATTCTGGGGGAACATATCTTAATGTGAGTGCATCAGAATCATTTATATGCTTTGCAAATTAAGGTACTGTATTGTATCACTCCAAACACACTTGAGCGCAATGTTTGAGTGACGGCAGCTTCCAAACAATGGTACCTCCATACCTGCCGACCATTACGCATTTTGTGTAGCAGATATGGATTTTGACATCAAACTACGGCGCTGTCACTTCAAAATACGGGAAAAACCGAAAGCAAAGTGTGTTCATGGGCCCTTATGAATTGCTCTCTAGACTTGCAACCAGACAGAGCCGTAGATATGGCTCTGCTTGCAATGGGGCACCTAAGTCTCCACCCCTTCCGGGCGGCTCATGGGGCTGGGAACGCAAAAACTTTTGACTGGGCTGTAATGGACTGATCAAAGCTATTTTCCGATCCACCCCCGCATTTCCCCGTCGATCACACATATGCTGTGCCTCAGAATTAATAACAACCAATGGTGTGCATGTTGACTTCACTTGGCAAACGATTTTTGAGTTGTGTGCGTGCAAAAATATGTAATTATTTGGACTACACAACAGACGTCGCATGTCCGACGTGCAGCCACTTAAGCCGCGGTGCAGCTGTAGGGTTGGCTGTGCCTCGGTTCACGTCAAATATGCGAGGCGCACGTGTAGTCTCTAACACAGTTTTGCACAAAAGCTAAAATAACGTTTCTTGCGTGTCGAAAATGAGTGGTCTTATGACACAAATCCAAACCTTTCAAATTCACTGCCATCATATGTGAAATCCGGAGCACATGCCAAACGGGATGAGGATTTAGCTTGACTCGCTCCATTAACTCCAATTCAAAATTTTGAGCGCTCCAGCCCCATGGATCGGAAGTAGAAGGGCGTGACTTAGGTGCCCCATAGTCTCGCGCTGGCCTTTCCATTGGCCAGCAACGTGTGGGGGGAAATATTGACCAATCAGAGCGCTAGTTTGGTCTTCATTTGTTTTGCTGCGCTCCTCTCGAGTCGACTCGAGGCGTCAGCTGCCGATAGAAAGTTTGCTTCGAAATCACACAAGCAGAGAGACTGGATAATATACTCCTATAATCTCTGACACAAGTGTCCTCCTGTCATCATGTATTATCCATCTTGGTACTGTCGCTGTAGTTTTACAAGTGAGCACCGTCAAAATCACTGTTTCAAAGGTAAATGGGCTTTGAGAAAGGTAGCCTGTATGGGAATAGTGAATTGCGTCCAGTTGCTAAATCCGTAAACTTGTGAAAATAAATAAAGGCCGAGGTCTGTCGTAATGGTTCACCCAATGTTTCGCCGTATTTGACGGCAATATGTTGTTGTTTGTTTTGATATTGGACTGAAACGAGATTACTGAGAAAATGTGTCTATGACTGCGCTATAAATTAGCAGATTAGCAGCAAACTAAATTCGGTTTCCCTTTGCGTCGGATCATTTTAACTCAGGAAAATAAAGCGATAGTTCTAACGGTTGTGCTCGGAGTACATCCGTAACCTACCATGACACCGTATAGGAATACTGTTCCCCCTGCGTCGTGGCCAATTCTGTAAACAGGTCGTGCGCCATACCAAATATGCATCACTCCACGACTACTATCCGTAATCACGTATGGCAATCTATTAATAAAATCAATTCTCCTATCATCATATATGTGCCGAACAGTGAACAATAGCCAACTAATGGCGGCAGATGAGGGTATATAGGCCTACTATTATGCAGAGAAGTAAAAAAAAAGAAGCGTGCATGCCCCTCAAAAGTTACCGTGGAAGTTCCAAGAGCAACTACATGACGCATTTTGTACTGAATGAAGGCAAGTGTGATTTTGATGTTAGCCCCCAAGGTAATGATATTGATATTATCCTAGCTTAGATAACACTTGTCTTAATCTTTTTCTCTACTGCTGATGCTTCTTCACAGTAGGTAACAACATCACCATTTATTAATATTGGGGGAGATGATGAAAGAATCATTACAATTCAACTTTTTGTTCATAAAAATCACTGAAATGCCTCGGTATTATATAATCAAATAATACATTTTCCTACATGTACCTTCTACATCCAAAAAAATAATCAGTAAATGCTTCAATTTCATACTCAATTCCAGCTCCTTAACACCCCCCAAGTGACCAAATGCTCTGTTTGGCTGGTACATAGGATAACTTAATAACCACTTACTAGCCAGACTGGTGGTATGTTTGGCTAGTAAGATTAACAGCCATATTGGCTGGTGATCAATAATGTTAATTTAGAGGCCTGAATTCCAGCACACTATATCATAGCATTTTATTGGTGGTATGGTGTGAAACAAAACAAAAAAACATCTTCCATGAAAGTTTAATAAATTATGGTAGTTCAAAGTACTGTGAAAAGCAAGATAAACTATTTGCCAGATACACGAGATGTTAGGCTAAAATGCATTAAAATGCAGGAAATTGCATCTAAGAAAAGCTAATTTTCCTCTCAGATGGGCCCGCCGGCAGCCTCGTTGATTTACCATGCCAAGTTATTGCGCCGTGAATTGCCGCGCCGCGATAAGTTGCTACTCAAAAAAAATTTGAAAGGTTGGCAGGTATGTACCTCCGATCCCGAAACCCTGCCTTGTCAGCACTGGCTAACACTTTGCAACCCAACTGCTACGTTTACATAAGACATTTAATTTGGAATTAACTGATTTTAATTCTGAATAAAGCTTAATTCCGCTTTGAAAACGTCATGTAAACAACTCTTGATTCGGAATTAAAGGAAAGATCAAAGTAAACTTGACGGAACTATTTTAATCTGAATTATTAATTCGGAATTAAAAACATCATGTTAATGTAGTGATTGTTGCGTTATTTAGGGAGCCTAGCAAAGAATTGCGAGTGACATGACAATATGTTCTCCTAAACGGTGTCATCGAGGGTACAAAGTGGGATCAAGTAGATATAACAGCAAACCGACCAGACAACAGGGTCTCGTTATACACTGTGCAGGGCGCCAATGGGACTCTCAGTGATAAACACCTAGCCACGTAGCATTTTGGAATCCCTGTGTGCACACAGTTACCTGTTTGTAAACATTTGGAAACCATTTATATTCCTTTTATTTGTGCTCTCAGTACAGGTGATTTCACTAATAACCTCATCAGTGTATAGCCGGATCACACCGCACTCTCGATTAAAAGGTGCCAAACATAAACAAAAACTGTGTAAAATTGAAAGAAAAATGTCTGCACACTTAAATCCCCTTTGTGTTCTTTTTAATAGGCCAAGCTTTCGGTCTACTGACCTTCCTCAGGGCTCAGTTACAAAAAATAACCTAATAACCTCATCAACCTGGCTTAAGTGGCAACTTAAGTTCAACTCAACTGGTTCATTATATTGGCTGGAGCATATGTGTTGCAGGGTTTTGTGTCTGAACCCTCTGTTCATCCAAGATGATACGCAACCTGGATTCTGGAGCTAAAATCCAAGGATGCATTTCTCGATCCAAAGTTGCTTAGCTACTTTGTTGTTTTCAATGCATTTTCCGGTAACACTTCCAAATAAGGGGCCATAATTAACAGTAAAGTAGCTACAACCTAATGCTTAATTAAGGGTTAATAAGTATTACTTAATGCGACATTAGACACATATTAATTGTTATTAATGCATATGTTGAGCATTAGTAAGCAGTTACTTAACTATTAGATAACTATTACCTTGTGTTACAAGTTAATAGCATGTTATTATTTAACTAATAGATAAGTAAGGGCACAGTTAATAGTTAAGTAGCTATCAGGTTATACTTAACTAAGGACCAAAATTAACACTTACTTAATACAAAAGTAAGGCATAACTAATGGTTAATTAATACATAAATATTGGGTTTTGGGACCCTTATATTAGAGTTGGCTGAGGATAACTAATGGTTAATTAATAGATAGATATTGGTGTTTGGGACCCTTATATTAGAGTTGGCTGCAGATAACTAATGGTTAATTAATCGATAGATATTGGTGTTTAGGACCCTTATAACAGAGTTGGCTGAGCATACCTAATAGTTAAGTAATTAATCTACTGTGACATCTAGTTTTCACTCGTTCAAATCACTGTAATAGTGGCAACAGGAGCCATTATATAGCAAGGATTGGATGTACACTTCTCAATGATGGTGGGGTGATGAGATGTCATTTTTTCATGTACCACTTATTAGTTTTAATGGTAAAAACCCTACAATAAATGCAGAATATTATGAAGAGTAATAGTTTTGAAGCGAAACTAAACCATTCCTTTGTGATAATAGGTTAATGTTTGAAAATATTAGCTCCAGGAAGAGCAGTGCATGATGGGTACGCAATCTACAGACAACAATATTTCGGTATTATTTAATCATTAGATATGCATTGCTTTTGTATTAAGTAAGTGTTAATTAAGGTCCTTAGTTAAGTATGACCTAAGAGCTACTTAACTATTAATTGTACCCTTACTTATCTATTAGTTAAATAATTATATGCAATGAACTTGAGACACATGGTAAGGGGCCATATAAGGGGCCATATATATAAGGGGCCATAATAAACTGCAAATTAGCTATAACCTAATACTTTAGTAAGGGTTAATAATCACTACTTAATGCCACATTGTACACATATAAATTGTTATTAATTCCCATGTTAAACATTAGTACGGAGTTACTTAACTATTAGATAACTATTACCATGTGTCACAAGTTCATAGCATATCATTATTTAACTAATAGTTAAGTAAGGGTACAGTTAATAGTTAAGTAGCTATTAGGTAATACTTAACTAAGGACCTTAATTAACAATTACTTAATACAAAAGCAAGGCATATCTAATGATTAAATAATACCGAAATATTGTTGTCTGTAGATTGCGTACCCATCATGCACTGCACTTCTTTGAGCTAATATTTTCAAACATTAACTTCATTATCACAAAGGAATGGTTTAGTTTCGGTTCAAAACTATTACTCTTCATAATATTCTGCATTTATTGTAGGGTTTTTACAATTAAAATGAATAAGTGGTACATGAAAAAATTACATCTCATCACCCCACCATCATTGAGAAGTGTACGTCCAATCCTTGCTATATAATGGTTCCTGTTGCCACTATTACAGTGATTTGAATGAGTGAAAACTAGATGTCACAGTACATTCATTACTTAACTATTAGGTATGCTCAGCCAACTCTATTATAAGGGTCCCAAACACCAATATCTATCGATTAATTAACCATTAGTTATCCGCAGCCAACTCTAATATAAGGGTCCCAAACAGCAATATCTATCTATTAATTAACCATTAGTTATCCTCAGCCAACTCTAATATAAGGGTCCCAAAACCCAATATTTATGTATTAATTAACCATTAGTTATGCCTTACTTTTGTATTAAGTAAGTGCTAATTTTGGTCCTTAGTTAAGTATGACATGATAGCTACTTAGCTATTAACTGTGCCATTACTTATCTATTAATTAAATAATAATATGCAATTAACTTGTAACACAACATAATAGTTATCTAATAGTTAAGTAACTGCTTACTAATGCATTAATAACAATTAATATGTGTCTAATGTGGCATTAAGTAATGGTTATTAACCCTTACTTAAGTATTATTTTGTAGCTACTTTACTGTTAATTATGGCCCCTTATTTGGAAGTGTTACCCATTTTCCCATTGGCAACTACCAAAGTTGCTAACAGGCTAACAACTTCTCTTTTGAGAAATGAACCCCAACGCTACAGATTTCAAATGACCTGATTTTTCCCCGTCCAAATGTCCCAATGGGACAGGAAACACTTAGTAGGTCATTTGGAATATGTGACACTTGACTGTACCTTCACAATGCAGGTTGTCAATCATTATCGTGTTTAGAGGTAGGGTGCGCACATCCACAAGTAGTTGTCCAGGTGCCAGACAAAAGGTAGTGGGTAGTGTGATGAAGCAGTCTGCACACTGTGTATTAACTCCAAAAATACTTTATTTCATTTTAACATACGGCAACGTTTCGATCCAACAGAGGGATCTTCCTCAGGCCCGAGGAAGATCCCCATCATTGCCGTATGTTAAAATGAAATAAAGTATTTTTGGAGTTAATACACAGTGTGCAGACCGCTTCATCACACTGTCAATCATTATCTCCATTATTTTAAAATTTCATGGGCCTCGTGGACCCGGTAGAGTTAAACTATTTTACACAGCCCATTTTTACTGTGCAAAGAACATCTTTATTACACAGCCAAGGCAATAGTTGTTTTTACTGCTGGGTTTGAAGCACCGTGAATCTCAATTTCTGTCCCAAGATTTTGACTATCACCATTATTTTCTATTTTCATGTGGCTGGTGGACCCGGTAGATTTCATCCAAATTTCTAAATATTTTACACAAACATATATTTTTTTACTGGGTATATAATATATTATTATACAGCCAAGGCAATATGTTGTCATATTTTGTCAATCTTTTGTCATATTTTGTCATATTTTGACAAACCCTAGTGTTGATATTGAACATGCTTATTATTGAGATTCAGTGTAATATAAAGGTATGCAGCTCTGCCCATGTATAACAAATATTTTTTTACTTACAGCTCCAAAGACTGCCTCAATTTTGTGGCACCGTAGAAGCATGTCTGTGGGCTTGAGTGTGGGTTGGAGTGTCAGGCAGATAGCTCTGTGTTGTTTTGTGGCTGGCTGGTCGACAATTTCAGGCACACCTCCAGACAAACAGATGGAATTTCTGTCTGAGAGAACTGCACTCAGAATTTACAATAATAAATGTTGATTCCTTTCTCTTGCTTCTCAAAAGGTCAGTGTATGTGACATTCAAAAGATGTGAAACAAACTTCACTCTCATCCAGCTTGAGTGTGCAAGTCTAAGAACTTTGTCTGAACAATTTCCCAAAACCAAAGGAGCTGATATAACTATCATCAGCACCCTTGTAAAAACTTGTCCAGACCCCTCTACATGTGATGCAATGATTAATTCATTATTATAATGCCGTTTCTATGCAATCATGCTCGTCTTATGCAGTGTTCTTGCAAGTCTTTTTTTATTGTGTGTGTGTGTGTGTGTGTGTGTGTGTGTGTGTGTGTGTGTGTGTGTGTGTGTGTGTGTGTGTGTGTGTGTGTGTGTGTGTACCAGGGCTTGACACTGGCACCTGCCAACCGGCCAAATGCTGGTGAAACTTGGCTTTGGCTAGTAATAATTTCAATGTCACTAGCCAATTCGGCTGGCAGTTTATTCCTTGGTATGACATACGCATCATACTTGAAGTAGCCTACGTGTATATTTTGTTGTTTGCAGCTTGTGTACCAATTGTTTGTATTTAAGTTCAAGATAAAACTCAGTAATTCAGTTTCTATTTGCTTGATATACTTCCATGTAGAAAGCTATACACTCATTTTGCTTTAGCATCTCATGTTAGATGTACACCATCATGATGAAGAAAAAGAAACTATGTAAAATATGTGGCTAGTGGGATACCTGAATGGCTAGTGACTCTGGAAAACCACTAGCCACAGAGGCCGGTGGGTGAAAAAGTTAATGTCAAACCCTGTGTACGTGTACGTGTACGTGTACATGTGTGCGTGTGCGTGTGTGCATGCGTTCTATACATGGTTGTGTGGAAGTCAGTTCAAGCACAGAGTCTTCTAGCCAGGCTGTGCCCTCCTAGTGACGCAAAACTTTCAGCGTTGCAACTAGTCAGGCCAAGAGCAATGCAAGTACTTTCTGAGTTCCCGCAGATACGGGAACTCCTCCCACTTTGTCGATAAGCAAACAACCATAAGCAAACCAAGGAAGGCAGGTCAACCATGCCGTTTGGGAAACGGTTATTGTTATGCTCTTGGTCAGACCAATTCTCAAAGAGATTTGAATGATGATAATGATGATGTCGATGATAATCAGGCTAAGACTCTTCCTGCTATGCAAATGTACAATAAGGATTTCATGTGTAGTAGTAGGCTGCTGTACAGCAGATCGATAGCTTCGAAGCGTGCGCAGGAAGCTCCTGGTCCCTGTGAGGCAGGCCTTCCTGTGCCACAGCTGATTGCAGCCACGGCCATTGTGTCAATATTGTGTTGAATGTTGTAGTTCAGACATTAGAGGATGAGAATAAATCAAATCCTCTTGGGTACACTGCTGTGAAACTATGTTAGCGCTTAACAGTGGACATGCTGAGCAAGCAAGCAAGCAAGGGGGGCTCGAGGGAGGGAGAAGCCATACATTCACTCCTTCGCCTCTCGCATCCTCCGCTCCACCGCAGCCATATCTGCATTTGTGCAGCTACATCCATATTCATAAGTCTAACCATACAGCACATGCACTGATATAAATACAGAACACAATTGCAGTGCTGCATACAATTTGTTTCTATAGTCATTCATTTATTTATTCATTCAGAGCGCATTCACAATTTCCCACAGTAGGTTCGTTGTATTCACTTCTGTCCCTTTGATAACTTCTGCCGGCAAAGTGAGGAAACCCATGGTGTCAGCAGTCTCACAAGTGGCATCAGACAACCTGTACCAAAATGAATACTGGTGACAACATAATCCATGGTGACTGAGCATTGTGAACCTGCTAACAACAATCACGACAATCATCTTTTTCCAAACCATTTTAACTTCACTAGCTTTGTACCTGCATATCACGGAACTTGCATGCGCCTTGTGTACTGTAAGCATTTGCAGGTCTTAAGGGAATTTTGAAGGTCAGGCTATAGGCTATAAAAGAAAATATAAAGAAAATGTGTATATGTACAGGCATATGTACATAGGCTACATGTAAGATAATAAGTGAATAATGGACTGCCTTTGGCAGTGTATAGACAACATTAGTGTAAGATAAATCCACGTGGGTAAATAGTCATTAAGAGAAGGCAAATAAATTACCTAGAAGCAAATAAGAGAGTTAATTTACTCTTAAGTTTAAAAGTGATTAGTGAATTATTATAACAGCTGACCCTTCGTACACTCTCCACTTCATTCGTGACAGATTCAGGGAACTGTATGAAGGTGAAATACCTTAATGAGTGTTAGCTGACCTTATGCTAATTAGCTTTTCCGACAGAGATTAGGTCCTACTGTAAAGCAAGACTTGGCAGCGCCATATGGTACTACTGTGTTTGGATGTACAGTGTGTATTTTATTGGCGATGCAATCAAAGGCAGCATGGTGTAATAAACAATGTAGATGTGTGAAAACTTATAAAAACATATGGAAAAAACATATGGAGTGAGCAGATAGGTGGCAAAGCTAACATAGTTCACAGTTTAATGGTAATGTCAGCAGAGGTACAACAATGTTTATGTGGTAATTATATGGTAATTACATGATGTGTGGACTACTGTATACAGGCACATGTATCTCCAAGTTAGAAACTACATCCAAAGGCTCGTTGTAGTACTATTATTTGCCAGACTATGTCTACATCATTTGACACAATTCTAAATGCTGCTTTAGAGTTTTCTGAGGCAAAACATTGTTCCGGTACCGAGCTTTAGTCCAGCAAAAATACCAGACAACCCGTCTCTTCGAATACTACTTATCGCTTAGCAGTAGGCCCTACTAACAGTTTTTTCAGATAGACACAGTCATCACATAGGCCCACTGTATGATCATAATCACTCTTGAGTCTTGACAGTCGAAAAATTGGAATGCATGGAGCTGTAGGCTAGAGCAGTGGTTCTTAACCTGGGGTGCGGGCACCCCCTGGGGGTGTGCCAGAGATTTCAGGGGGTGCGCAGAATTCTGTTTGTGTTAAGGTTGTGACTAAAATTCTGTAGTGAACATTACAATTAGGCCAAATTAAAACCAAATTTTAACACGTTTTGGTCCCCATGTATAGTCATTAAGGTATTGATTAATGTCTTAAACAAGAGACATTTTAATTAATCACTTGAATCCTTTTTTAGTGCGTGTACACGTGTAGAAGTTAAGAAAAAAAGTTTAAGAACCACTGGGCTAGAGGATTCATTTCAAAACAAGTACAACATAGCAGCCGACTGTAATTACAGCTTAGGGTAGTTCACATTAGAGAAAGATACAAAGTCCTTGTTTGACATCCATCTCCTCTGTCTTCTAAAAGTGCCATTCATCAATAGCAGTAATAGTAAAAGTTAACATGTTGTGCTGAAGGATGATGATACAAGGTCACAGCTCAACAAGCAGGACTGCATTTCACTTGTTCTCTTCTATCGCTGACTCAGTATTCAGTTTAGTTGTGCATGTAATCACCTGGACGTTGATAAAGAAATGAATAAAGCTCTTCAGTTGGGAAAAGAAGTGTCCTTCAGATAGATTCATGTTATGTGTTTACAAGCATGTCCTTATTCATGAATATGTAGGCCTATCCATTCACAAACATGTCCTTATTCATTAATATGTGGGCCTATCCATTCACAAACATGTCCTTATTCATTAATATATGGGCCTATCCATTCACAAACATGTCCTTATTCATTAATATGCATCAAATCAGAGTATATCTATTGGCTTCAGATTTATGTAGCCTACATGCAGTGAGGTCCACCACCAATGTTAATGACCTAAATTTCCTGGATATAAACAGTGCTGAAATTCTTGTTTCTCTCTCCCTATGGCGTGATATACAGTAGTAACCCCGCAGCACTTGTGAACATGATCTTGTCCTGCCCTTGGCCCAGGCAAGTTGTGAGAAGGAAAGGGAAATGTTACACTTTTCGTTAAGCAACAACACTGCACTGAAATCTCCTCTGTTGTTTCAGTTTTATGGCCGACCCACGTGAGTTTCGATTTGAGGTTGTGAAAAGACAAATAGCTCGCCACCCAGGAGTGCCACATAGATACTGTATAATGCAGTGTCTGCTGTCAATTGAATGACTGATTTAGCCTCCCTGGGCTTTCTGGAGCAAGGAAAAGGGACAAAGAGAAAATCGATGACTGTGTAGTAGGCTTGCTGTTTTTTTCCGTCTTCCATTTTTCTTCCTTTCGAGAACACACTTACATATATACTGTATGTTCCCTCTCTCACTCGACTGCCTCAGCACCAGTGTGGTTGTCAAATGGAGAGCACAACTCCCATGTAACCTGGGACAAAATAGTGTCAAGAAACAGTTCTTCAGACGCTGATTGTCATGTGGATAGGCACCATTCCTCCTTCCCGTCCACATTTTCAGCCTCATTTCCACTTTCTTGTATTACTGGTATCTTGTGTTTAACCGGATCCCACCGCACTCTCAATTAAAAGGTGCCAAACATAATCAAAAACTGTGTAAAATTGTCTGCACACTTAAATCCCCTTGGTGTTCTTTTTAATGATAGGCCAAGCGTTCGGTCTACTGACCTTCCTCAGGGCTCACAAAGGGGATTTAAGTGTGCAGACATTTTTCTTTCAATATTACTGGTATCTTAGAAAGAAAAATGTCTGCACACTTAAATCCTTGATGTGTTCTTTTTAATCAGCCAAGCTTTCGGTCTGCTGACGTTCCTCAGGGCTCAGTTACAAATGGAAGATACAAACAAACTCATCAATGAAGACTCATTAGGTGTGACACCTGCACTGTTGAGTTGTAGTCTAAGGGTGCATTCCAATATGCGAATACGTCGTGATGACATCACTGACAACAGCATTATATTTCAATATCTTGCGAAAGCTCAATTGTAAAGTCTTTTTCTCATTTTCAAACAGGATGGTGAATGATGAATAGTCCCCCAAAAAATGTTTTTGGCTAGGGTGACAGCGGGGAAATTTAATTGTTTTCTCCACGGAGGCAGGAAATTAGTAAAACGTGAGGCCACAAGCCCAAGTGGAGGACGCAAGGTTGCTTATTGGAATGCACCCAGAATGTAGTGGGAGTTGTAGTTCTCTTCTTCCTGATTGTTAGTCGCCTTTTAACCGAGAGTGCGGTGTGATCCTGTAAAATGCAGATAACTGGTATCTTAACCATAAAAGTTCATAAAGGTTGGAGCAGGCTTCACCCAACAAGTTTTCAGAGTGCTGACCAAAATATTGTGAAACTGAATAATGAGAAAAGGTTGCACCATGCATAACCTATGCATGGTGTGACCTTTTCTCATTATTTGGATCTTTGGGATCTTGGTAATCTCATGACATACACAGAGATTAGTTATTCCACTTGTTTGTGTTTTTAGCGGCTTCTTATCCATGACGTGCAGAGAGAAAAGGTCTCGCTGTCATTTCCCCCCGAATCTAAACTGTGACGTACTGTATGTTGTTGCTGTTGGTGTTTTTTCCCTCTTGAGTCTTAACCATGACATGCAGTCAGACAACTTCCTCCACCCACACTCATTTCAGTTCAGATTTATTTCTTTTTTTAGCCGGTGTCTTAGGCATGGCAGGAAGTGGGAAGTGAGTGCTGTTACTAATGCAGGGTGGATTGATGCTGACCCGGACCCAGACCCATCGCTGATGCCATCAACTGCAACTCGCAATGGCTGCTGTGTGTTAGCACTGCTGACATGGAGCAATAAGTGTCAGGGCGGAGAACGTGTGTGTGTGTGTGTGTGTGTGTGTGTGTGTGTGTGTGTGTGTGCGTGCGTGTGTGTGTGTGTGTGTGTGTGTGTGTGTGTGTGTGTGTGTGTGCGTGTGCGTGCGTGTGTGTTTGTGTGTGTGTGTGTGTGTGTGTGTGTGTGCGTGTGCGTGTGCGTGTGTGTGTGTGTGTGTCTAAGTGAGTGTGTGGGAGTGTAGGGGAGTTGGAGGGGCCCCTGATGTCCACTGTGTTACCCCTAGGGAGCATTAACTGCTGACACACACACACACGCACGCACGCATGCACACACACACACACACGCACGCACGCATGCACACACACACACAGACACACACACACACAGACTGCTGTCCTCCCTAAGTAGACTGTCTTGTCACTCTGCAGTGCATGTGTCAGGACTAAGGGTACAGTGTGTGTGTTTGAAGTTCGCAGGAAAACACAAACAGCATTCCTTGCTCTTCCTGCCCCCCCCCCCTCCCCCCCCTTCTCTCTATCTGCATTTATATAACACGAACACGCGCACACACACACACACACACACACACACACACACACACACACACACACACACACACACACACACACACACACACACACACACACACACACACACACACATTTCCAACTTTTACTCCAAGAGTCATACTCTGTTAACTGTTTATATTTTGGCATAGTGCTTCATGTTCCATTACTATTTCTCAAAAATGTTGACAAGGTATTGAGAATATGATCTATGAGTCAGTATTTTTACTTTATCTGCTGATAAGAAACACCTCATTCAAATCAAAATGTGTAAATGATGCTTTATGAGGTTGCAACAGGCACCTTAAAACATGTCATGTTATGTATAGTCAATAGACTGCAAAGAGACAGCATTTCAATTTGTCTTTCTTGTCTATGTCTCCCACCTACAAGCAAGCAAGCCATCCAAAAACAAGCTGGTTGGTTGTGATGAATGTTGACGTGGCCAAGTGACTTAACTGAGATAGATGGGATTGGTCAGGCAGGCCAACCGTAAATATGTGGACATCGATCCACCTTCACAAGGGTCAGTAAAAGTATACTTGTTGCATGAAACTGTACTAACTAGAGATGCACCGGATCCAAGATCCGCTTCCGGATCCGGCAGGATAATAGGGTTTTTCACAGGATCCAGATCCGGTTCCAGGATCCAGGATCCGGTAGCCGAGGCTTTTCAGTCAAAATAGTTTGAGCCAACTTGATAAAAATGGCCCACGTGTGCGAGTAGGCTATGTGTTTCAACCCTTTCGTAGGATCCGGTATCCGGTTCCGGATCCGGCAGGATCTTGAGCAGTGGATCCGGTATCCGGCAGGATCCTAAAAATCAGGATCCGGTGCATCTCTAGTACTAACCAAAGTACAGTCCCTGTGCACAACCACTGTCCAGGTGCTGGTGATGTGTAGTAAAAGTAATCCAGAGTGTGCAGGGATTCATCCTTCCTTTACTTGGAATACATCTTTTCTAATTCAGTTTAGATGCATGATTACATTACATTTCATAAGAGCAGAGAAGATAATACTTTAAGCATCATGTCACCCAGAAAGCAGCTGGACATCATATTGAAAATGGACGATGAGAGTTACCTCATGATAATTCGGCGGGTAATTGACCATTAGACAGTTTTTCTATAGGACAGGCTTGTATGCGTTCAAAGTCTGTCTGCCGCTTCACGTTTAATCTGTTACCAGACGTCGTCGCTGATGCTTCTCTGTGTTGTCCATCTTGGTTAGCTGCTGGCTGCACACTGTCTGCTGTGATTCCGCCGAACACGCTGGCAGTGGTTTGGATTGCTATAATTTTACAAAAATGAATAACATCATCTTCTTTACCTCCATGTGAACCTCCTGAAATATGCGAGACAGCATCTCTGAGCTCCAGTTCTGCTCCTTTCGCTATCATCTTCAGCGCTTAAAAACTTGATCTCTTTTGGTCTCTCTGTGTCTTGCCGCTGTTTTCATCACCTTGTGTAAAAGTAGTTTCCAGATGCAGTACTATCAGTAGCTGAAGTGTGTTTGTGGGCAGTGCTGAACTGTTTGCCCGATTCACCTCTCTGCTCAATGGTGTAAGAATGAGGAGAGTGTGGAGAGTCTTATAAACCTTTAACCCCTTAGCGCAGAGGCTATGTTATAACCTTACTGTCAGCAAAATTGTAATGGCTATGTCGTAGCCTCTTACTGCAGCAGGGGCCGCCGGCGACCCTATTCACTTGCTGAAAATGCTTAACTACATCATTACATTACATTACATTACATTGCATTTGGCAGACGCTTTATAACCAAAGCGACTTTCAAAAGAGGACATAATCAAGCCAACATCACAAGCAAATACAAAGTGCACAGGAGATATACAGAACAACAAGTGCAGTTGCAAAGAGGGGTTAGTTGTTTTTTTTATTTTTTATTTTTTTATATAAAGAGTAAATAACGAGTACACACACACACAAACACACACTCACAAACTAAACTAAACTAAACTAAACATCATGTCAGGAGTCTGCCCTGGGGCAAGGCCAGTTCAAGCATTAGTCTAGTAGATTCTCTCGAAAGAGGAATGTCTTTAGTTGTTTCTTGAAAGCTGCAAGAGATGTGCTCAGTCTTGCTGCCTCTGGGAGACTGTTCCACCACTTGGGTACCACAACGGAGAACAATCTTGACTGGGAGTACCTAGAGCGACTGGATGGCAGAGCCAGACGGCTTGTGCTGGATGAGCGCAGTTCTATTCCAGTAACATAAGGCGTTAGTAGGTCCTTCAGATAAGCTGGGGCCGTTCCTGTGATGGTTTTGTAGGCAAGGGTCAATGCCTTGTGCTTGATCCGGGCGGCGATCGGTAACCAGTGCAACTCAATAAATAGAGGAGTAACATGGGTCCTTTTGGGTTGATTGAAAATCAACCGTGCCGCCGCATTCTGGATCATCTGCAGAGGCTTTAGCGCACAAGCAGGTAGACCTGTCATGAGTGAGTTGCAGTAGTCAACGCGGGACAGGACCGTGGCCTGGACCAGTCGTTGTGTGGAATATTGTGTCAGCACAGGTCTGATATTCCATACGTTGGACATCTGGATTCGACAGGTCCGGGTGACCGAGTTGATGTAGTTGGAGCATGACAGCTCATCATCAATCATGACGCCGAGGTTTTTGGCGACTTTGTTTGGGGTCACGATGGTGGAGCCTATCTTGAGGTTGATGTTGTGACTGAGCGACTCTTTAGCTGGGATCACCAGGAGCTCTGTCTTGGCCAGGTTCAGCTGTAGATGGTGGTCCTTCATCCATGTTGACAAGTCGGTGAGGCAGGCAGAGATGCGTTCCGAAACCGTGGTGTCCTCTGGACGGAACGACAGGTACATCTGGGTGTCATCAGCATAGCAGTGGTAGGAGAACCCATGTGTTTGAATGACACGTCCCAGGGAGGAGGTGTATATTGCAAACAGAAGGGGTCCCAGCACTGATCCTTGGGGTACGCCTGTGGAGAGGGTGTGAGTCGTAGACAGCTTCCCTTGCCATGACACACTGAAGGTGCGTCCAGAGAGGTAGGAGTTGAACCATGAGTGGACAACGCCTGTGATTCCCATGGCTGTGAGTATCCTCAGGAGGATCTTGTGGTTGACTGTGTCAAAGGCTGCAGACAGGTCTAGTAGTATGAGGACCGAGGATAGTCCTTCCGTTCTTGCAGTCCTTAGATTTTCAGTCACTGAGAGTAACGCAGTTTCAGTTGAATGTCCACTTCTGAAACCAGATTGTTTTGGGTCCAGTAATCCGTTCTGGTTTAGGAAGTTGGTGACCTGCTTTGCAACTGCCCTTTCTAGCGTCTTGGATAGGAAGGGAAGCAGTGAGACAGGTCTGTAGTTTTCGACATGAGCAGGGTTCAGTGTAGGCTTCTTCAGTAGTGGTGTCACCCTTGCTTGTTTGAAGGCGGAGGGTACAGTGCCGGAGGAGAGTGAGGAGTTCATGATGGATGTGATTGCTGGGACCACTGTTTGGGCAACATCATAACAGCATTGCTATGACATTACAGAGAGCCATAGTGCTGCGCTAAGGGGTTAATCTGTTACTTATTAAGGCTCTTGGTACGGTCATAGCAATATTGTTATGATGTAGTTGAGTATTTTCAGCAAATAGTGAATAGGCCCGCCCGCGACCCCATCTGCAATAAGAGTCTACACTTTAAAAAACACGGGAAGATGGGCATATGCCGGTGAAAAACTGTTTGTATACTTTCCCTGATCTCCAGTGTTGTTCAGCAGTGTGTTTGATAATGCTTTCGTCTCCAATTCAGCTCACGTGTGAGTGGGAGCCACAAATTACAGGTCATTACTGTGTATGTAATCAGGCATAGTTTTAGTGCATTGAGCGTGAAATGGAGAAAAAGGGCACGCAAATGGATTCTGCGTGATTGCCAGCCCGCCAGGTGACCGCATGCCCCGTGCCGTCCAGCCGGTGTACACCTGGGCCAGCTTGTGTGTGTGGTGTGTGTGTGTGTGTGTGTGTGTGTGTGTGTATGTGTGTGTGTGTGTGTTAGTCAAGAGAGAGAGAGAGAGAGAGAGAGAGAGAGAGAGAGAGCGCTCTGATGAGAGTGTCACCTCTGACCTGGAGGTCCACAGCCAATTAAACCCATGTGGGGGTTACTAGAGTTCGTGCGGCCACCTGTGATTTTTGGAGACACACTTTTGGTAATCTCTCATGGGGTGGCACCTTACCTCGCTACCCTGGCTGTTAGTAATTGAATCACTTCCTCTGCACCTCTGCACCTCTCCATGTACGCTTCAGAGAGGCACACCCCACCTGCCAGCTAGGTAGAGTAGGCTAACACAAAATTCCTTTCTTTGTGTTCTTTTGTAGTTTTTCTTCTCTGTTTTTTTGTTGTTGTTTTTTACTTCTGTCACGCCGTGGTTTTGGTTTTGCTCCTCCAGATTTCCTACATTTCTACATCTGTCTCTTCTGTTCTGCAACGCTTGTTCTTGCATTTTAAAATGCTGTCATTGTTTTGATTTTTCCTCTGTTTTGTGCGTTTTTCTTCCTCAGATGTGGGAAGGGCGGTTCATGCACCGGTGCACATCACTGACAAGGTGTTGGAGCTCTTCAGGAGCAGAACAGAGTTCACCTTCCTGGCTACCATACAACAGAAGTCCTCCACGTCAGGGGTCCTCTTCTCCATACACGAGTCTGAACACAGGTACACTACAGTCACACAGTGGCAGTACATAGTGTTTCAACCAAAATGCCTCTTTAAACTATATGTCTATTTGTGTTTGCTGTGATGTTTCTTTTGATTGTTTTTTTTATCCGCCTGACTGTCTTACTGTTTCTTTTCTGGATAGAATAGAAAAGAAGAAAAGGCTTTTGTTGTCACTACATGCATACATACCGGTATGTAGGTATTATGGTGTATTATAGATGAATACATACATACGTACGTACGTACATACATACATACATACATACATACATACATACATACATACATACATACATACATACATACATACATACATACATACATACATACATACATACATACATACATACATACATACATACATACATACATACATACATACATACACGTAGGGATACAAACAGTGATGTTTGCAGGTTACACTAAACACCTTTGCAACTTGAACAGTATGCTATTCATTGACTAATACATTTTAGTGACATATTTGATATTATATCACTGGTCATATCATGGACCTTTTCAGAACTTGCAGAACTTTGGAGAAATGTGAGAAATGACTTCGGTTACTATATGCACCCTCAGGGTAAAAGATTGCTGGAAATAGCTGAGTGAATTAAAGCATAAATACATGGTCCTAGGAAATGCTTTAGTAGTCAGCAATATTCAAGGAAAATTAGGTTCAGATGGTCGGTTCACTGCTCCAAAAGACAAGTTTTTACAGGGTGTCAGTGCGTTTTAAGTGCGAGTGCGAGTGCGAGTGCGAGTTTGCTTTGCCAGAGTGGAAAACAATGCAACATAACAGTCAATTACTGCTTTCTTCTGCAAGGCTGTGTTCCGCCACTTCTAAAAATGTCTATTTACTGTACCTTGGTTGTTGTATCCAATTAGCAAAATGTGTCCTACTGGCTAACTGTGAAAAGAAACAATATTGCCATGGCAGGCATTGTTTTTTGTTTGCTTACTAACATTAAAAAGAACTTGAAGGGAAACAAAAGTTTTATTATTATCCGTGTGCGATTTTGCCTTGTGCTTTGGCTGCACAATATCACCATGTTTCATGTATTACATCTCTGAATTGTACTGTCTCTGGTTAATATTTTTTCATGAGTAATTACAGATTGTTATTTTTCAGAGTATTTATGGTTAGATTGCCAAGCATGTTAGCCGTCAAAACTGCAAATCAATCTAAAGGTGCTAGCATGACCTTGCATGCTAGCATGCTAATTGCCCAGGGACCACAGATGCAAATTAGCTTTGTAGCTAACTCTGGTACTAGAGTTGTCCTGTACATGGCCCCTGTCAAATAAACCATTAAACTAAACTAGCATGACTTGGTGAAATACAGATTTGTCTCCTTTATCTATCCAATGCTGTCACATTCAAACTGATACATTAAAAAGCCTTAGGTGTCCTTGGATCTTCTGCATGGACTGACTTGTTTTTCAGACTTAAGAGGGCATGAATGACAGTCACACATGGTAATGTATATACTGTGCGTGTACCTGGAATCTTTATGTGTGTAATGTTTTAAATGCAGAATGTGCTGACACCACAAATGGGAGTCAAGGGTTAAAGTCAAAGCACACTTTCCATTCTCATACCAAACACCACAGTGTTTGTGCTGAAATGATGTTGTTTCTAGCTATTGTTTCCTGAAGCTAAGACACTTAGGCCTACTACCCAGACATGAAAATGGAAAGATTGAAAGTTTGCACCCTCTGAGCTGTGTCAGAACTCCTCGGCTTTGAACCACATGCGCCAGTGTGGCATTATGCCCCAGAGGAGTCAGGTCAGCAAAGGTTGGTAAATAGCCTGAGGGAGTGGTGACATTTTACAACCTTCACATATTTGCTCTGCGTTTGGCTCGAAGTGGTACTGATGAGGGTAGAGGGTACGTATGCATGATACATATCAGTCCTCCTCTGCAGTTTCATTCAAGCACTGCAGGTGACATCAGTGCTATGCTATATACATTCTGTTCAGTATTCTGTCAGAATTGAAGCTCAGAGGATCCCAGAAGAGGAGCTACACATTCCCCACCTCTGGCATACTGTGTCAGTTTTTAATGTTATTCTTTGCATTCCTCACAGCAGGGGCTACTTGTTCAGTGAGGCGCACACCACAGCGGTATGCCTGTTTTATCGTTATTGCTGGTCTCCAGGGGTTCAAAAGGCAGAATTTCCTGTGTAGGTTACGGTTTGTAGATGTAAAGCTCAGCTCTGCTCCGCTCACCTTGCCTTGCGTCGGCTGGGCTCTGCACTGCATGGTTCAGCTCTGCACAGCTCTGTTCTCCTCTCCTTTTCCAGGATTGAGAGCAGCCTGTCTCTCTGCTGACTCTTCCCTTCAAAAGGCTCTGCTATAGCTCGCCGGCACTGGCCCATGCTTCATAGAGACACTGTATGTGTATGTGTGTGTGTGTGTGTGTGTGTGTGTGTGTGTGTGTGTGTGTGTGTGTGTGTGTGTGTGTGTGTGTGTGTGTGTGTGTGTGTGTGTGTGTGTGTGTGTGTGTGTGTGTGTGTGTGTGTGTGGACTTCACAGGGATTGGTTGGTGGACTACAAAGACAGACAGAGCAGAGTGTTTTCTGATGTCTGTGCCCTTCCCTCCCGTCTCTGAGTTCCATGTATTTGGTGTCTCGTCTTTCCTTTCCTTGGCTCCCAGCTCAGTCTCTGTCACTCCCCTGTGGAACTGGGCTTGCTGTACCGTATGTCGTGACAGAAAATAATAAAGTCTGAGAGGTCAGATGGTTTAGACGGCAAGGAAATGAGAAAGTGTGTTTAACTAGTTTTGAGGACAGTCTTGGGATTATGTATATGGTACTACATAGCCTAAATGATGCCCTACATGGTCAGTGGTGATCCCCTCCTGCCATAGTAATGCAGCAGAGAAGCAATGGTGGTGCTATGGAACAATGACTCAATGGGTTCATAGTTCTAGGCATTTCTATGACATTTATATTAGACAATTGGCATTACTCAACACACTCAAAGGAAAACATCTCGATTGGGGGGGGGGGATCGCAGCCATGTTCCTGTATCGATTCAATTTCGATTCTTCGATTAATCACAATTCAATTCCATTCGATTCGATTCATTCCGAATCGATTCAGTCCGTTCCCTTCTTGGTGCCAGGATTTCCCCCAAAAGATGCTATTGCCTATTTTGATATAAAAATGTCAAAGGGCTGTGGCTTGACAGTGTTAACAGATTGCTAATTTGTAATAAATAGGCCTAGGCCTTATTGATTAATACCTACTGGGTATTTTCCATAGAGCTAAATTAAACAAAAAGAACCAAAACATCGATTTTGTGCCCTGTGAATCGATTATATGAATTTTAAATGAAATCGATCGATTATCGATTAAATCGATTCTTTTACCCAGCCTTAATCACGATCCAATGCCCAAGTAACCGCCCTGTACATTTTGGGCATTACACACTCTCCTTTGCTGTGTTCCAAAATACATCTTGTAGGCTATTCATGAGCAAAAGCCTCGTAATGAAGTCTAGTGTGCGTTCAATTATTAATTTTTACCTTCGCCAAGGAGGTTATGTTTTCAGTCGCGTCTGTGTCTGTCTGTCTGTCTGTTTATCTGTCAGCAGGATAACTAAAGAAGTACTGAACGGATTTGGATGAAAGTTTATGGAGTTGTTCGAAATGACAAAAGGAAGAAGTGATTAAATTTTGGTGGTGATCCAGATCACGATCCGGATACAGGATTTTTTAAAAGATTCTTCACGATTGCAGGATAGGGCAAATTTTGGCGTTAAGACATAAAGACTTGAAAAAATTGGGTGTAAAATTGTCAAATGTTCCATTAAACAGCTTCCTTGGTGGAGGTCTGCACTCTCTGAATTCATTTCTAGTTTTCTTATACAACTAAGTTTAGATTAAATTCATGGCCTGTAGAGTTTTGCATATGTAACTTTACATCTCTAAAAACGAATCTCCAAAGATCCTTGCTAATTTGTATTGTTAATTGTTTAACATGAGCACCTTGGAACGGAAAGTGCCTTGGTACGGTAACTATGGAAACTAGCTGAGGAGGGGCAGAGGTCATTGCTTGTGTAAAACATGAATTGAGTCTCAACCATCTCAATTTCTCTCTAGCAGTGAATATGACAGTAGAATAGGTGGCTTATGGAAGTGTGCCAAGTTAATTTCAACTGTTTTAAGTACATTATTTAGCTCACACTAATGACTTTAATACATCATTTGCTGGGTTGACAATGACAAAATTACAAAATGAATATACAATCAATCTTTACTCAGCTTGATTGACCTGCGAGGGCATTTGGGTGAAGTATTTGGTGTCTTCTGATCGTACATGTATCTGAATGTTTCTTCTGTCCATATACAGTAAAATTGAGGTTGGAACACCCATCATGTACGTACGTAGATTGAATTTTGCATCAACTGAGTTTGAAAAATTGGTAGTAGTAAATATTTATGAAGAGGACAAGAGTGAAAGGGCAAGAACCACTTTGATCATGGATAGGCTACAAATACAGCCCACAAAAAAGTGGACAATAAAAAAACACAAAAAATGCAACACGCTGTTCCCTTAAGGCCGTGGGAGACTGCAGGATCACTTCTCATCATCTCCACCGTGTGACAGAGTCTCTCATCGTTTCCGCTGCGTGCCGGTGACAGTGTGGTGTGAGTCTCTGATCATATCCGCGCTGTGTGTGACTCTGTGCTGTGTGTGACTCTGTGCTGTGTGTCGCTCTGCAGTGCTTTAGAGGTTTCACAGTCAGCGGCACTCTCGTTGTCCTCCCGGAGTGATTAAAAAAAGATTGATATTCGGAAGACTCACCACAGCTGTGATGCTATTCCTGGACATCCCAGCAGGACCAGAGAGAGAGAGAGAGAGAGAGAGAGAGAGAGAGAGAGAGAGAGAGAGAGAGAGACAGAGAGAGGCAGAGAGAAAAGCAACATGAACAGAGGAGAGCAATAGAGAAATAGAGAGATATTGAGAAGGAGAAAGAAAAACAAGAGAGGAAATGTTGGAGATGAGAGAGAAGGAGTGGACAAAAAGAGATATGAGGAAAATATAGTCTATGGAGGAAACAGATAAGCAGAAAAAGAAAGGACAGGGAAAGAGAGGAAGAGAAAGAAAGAGAGAAAATGGGAAAAAGGAGGCCAGAGAGGAGGAAGAGAGCTGAGGATGGATTGGTATAGCAGTTTGTTGGAGACATAGGGTACATCTGAATACTATAGTGCACTCTCTCTCAGAAATAAAGGTACAGAACTCGTCGCTGTGGAAGCACCCTTAAGGGGAGTACCATTGTGTCGCTTGGGTGGTACCTCAAAAAAGAGGTGACAGATGCACATTGGTTGACATTGCAAGAAACTGAACCATCAAGAGACACAGTAGTACTCCCCTTGAAGGTACTGCCACATCGACGAGTTCTGTACCTTTATTTCTGGGCACTGCCTCCTTACGAGTAGCTAACACTCGACGTCCTGACCAGTAGCTATATAGAAAGCAAGACAATAGTGGAACAATTTGGACGTACTACAGCACCCAAATTTACACAACCTTTGAACCGGATTGGTTGCTGGGGGGGCCGCCACCGATGGCACTATTGACCAATGACCATTCAGTTGTCGACCTCCCGCAGACCTCTGGGATAGCGAAGTAGCCATCGTTTGCCTACTGCAAAAATGACCCGATATGGTAAGTCATCGGGTACCATTCGCCTCCTAGTTATAAGCCTACTAGGATATTCCTATGCACTACACGGCCGATTATTTTTTTTTGCTTTCTGAAACTGAAATGAAGTGGCAGCCTCGTGCGAAACTCCGTAGCACTCCATAGCACACACTGCACACAACGAAATTGCTCTTATGCCTCACCCGTGCAAGGGGGCAGCCCCCAATGGTGCCCCGAAGGGAGCAGTGTGCTGGGACGGTACCATGCTCAGGGTACCTCAGTCATGGAGAAGGATGAGGGAGAGCACTGGTTAATTACTCCCCCCCACCAACCTGGCGGGTCGGGAGTCGAACCGCCAACCTTTGGGCTGCAGGTCTACAAAGGAAGGCAGTAGGGACTTTAGGATGCAGCACTATAGTAACTCTTTTGAGGATGCCAATGTTCACATAGGCCCCCATATCTCCTCAGCCCAGCACTGTACTGCCTTGCACAGCAGAGAGAGAGAGAGAGGGAGAGAGAGAGAGAGAGAGAGAGAGAGAGAAAGAGAGAGAGAGACTCTCCACTTACTGGAGAGAGAGAGAGAGAGAGAGAGAGAGAGAGAGAGAGAGAGAGAGAGAGAGAGAGAGACTCTACTTACTGGAGAGAGCCGCAGGTCAGAGCAAAAGAGTGTCTCCTATTTGGTGATGTCCCTTCTGATAATCCCTGCCCTTGTTTTTGCTTAGCAGTGAGTAACACTGGCCATGCTGGAGTTTTCATGGACTTAACTTTGTTTCTTTTTTTTTATTGTAGTGTTAGACAAGGAATGATTTGGGGGGGTTCAATCCTGACAGTTTACACTTTTTTCGGAAACAGAGTGGAGGGATATATGTGGTGCTAGTAAATGTAATCTTGTAAAGCTCCCGGTGCTTTTCTGCTGTCATGTTTTGCCGTGCGGCCATAAATATGGATGAGGGATGTTTTGGAGGTTTACCAGACAGCTGCAGTGCAGCTTGATGAAGTGCTGAAAAAAAATAAAATGTCATGCTCCTCAGTGCAGAGCTCACACAAGGATATTCTCTCCCTGTCCTCTTAATTTGAACTGTACAGATCAGAATCCTGCCTGTGTACAAGCACAGACACCATGCATGCACACACATCATGTGCGGACATACAGTCCATACCAGTTGTGCCTTTTTTCCACTGCCCGTTTTCTGGTAGGCCTAGTGGTTCGTATGTCTGCACATGATGCAGCGCGACTTTTGCTTTTCGATTTAGCTGTGTCGTGCCCAAGCAAAAAGCAAAAACTGGCGGCCGAGTCGCACTGTGTCGAGCTGTAGGCCTACCCGAAAACCGGCAGTGGAAAAGAGGCATTGGTGAACACACACACTCAAACTCTACACACGCACATGCACACACACACACACACACACACATTGTATTGTGAGAGGAATTGTTTTTTTTAATAGCCTACATATATTCCTGAATACCAGAATGAAGCATTCATGCACGCACGCATGCACATACACACACACACACACACACACACACACACACACACACACACACACACACACACACACACACACACACACACACACACACACACACACACACACACACACACACACACACTCTGACTACTTTTTTTCTTGTCTTCAACAGCTACTTTGAGCTGGAGAGCAGTGGTGTGCGAGAGGAGATCCGCTACCACTACCGCTTCAAGGGGAAGCCACGCTCCGAGTCCTTCCCCTACCGCCTGGCTGACGGGCAGTGGCACAAGATCGCCCTCTCCATCAGTGCATCCCACCTCTTGCTGCATGTGGACTGCAACAGGTAGGGAGATACAGTAAAGTAGCCACACCTGCCTTATCTAACATGAATGGGTGCAGATGTGTGTACTGTATGTATGGGTGTGTGTCTCAACAGGTATGTGATATACTGCACAAGCTAACATTCATTGGTTTAAACCAGGGATGGGCAACTGGAGGCCCGGGGGCCACTTGCGGCCCGCCTCCTCACTCAGTGCGGCCCGTAGATAAAACATTATATTAAAAAATAATAATAAAGAAAAAAAATCCCTACTGAATGAATCCAGTGTAATTATATTTCTAGCCGATACAGAACTATTCCCTCCAAAGAATATCGGCAATCAGTGAGCAACCAATTGCACCTCAAACTCTGCAAGTTAGTCAGATCTGTGGTCATATGTCCCTCCGATGGTGCAGATGGAAAAATATGGCCCTCTTTATCATGAAAGTTGCCCACCCCTGGTTTAAACAATGAGTGCGTTTATATGCAGTCCAGTATCCCGATTATGAGGCATATCCTGGTTATGATCATATTCGGGATAAGGTGTTTATATCAGCGCAGAGCGTTATATCCCAGTGTACATTGTTGATCGTTGTAGAATTCTCTTCAAATGCGTGTAGCCTGGATACCACCAACAGCGTTTTATTGGAAGCCCCTGTATTCGGGATAAGGTGTTAACATGCGTCAGTATCCCGACTTCTGACGGAATACTCCACCTAGTATATCCCGATTTCTCAGTATCCTGAAGAAGGGCTTATTCGGGATACTGAAGTCGGGAAAAGGTGTTTATATGCTCAAACGCTAATTCGGGATAATTAATATCCCGATCATATACGGGATACTGAACTGCAAGTAAGCGCACTCAATTATGTAGATCGCCCATTATGTACTGTAGTAGTGCCTCCTTCCCATTTAGATATTAATGAATGGCTGCAAATGACCTACTGCTTTGCTGAGGCATGGTTCAGAAAGATCAAGTGCAGATAGTGATTTATTGTAGTCCTGAGGAAGGATAGTAATGGAGGTCTTTTCTTCGCTGGTTCTTGTATGGTATATTTGCAGCAGCACTGCAGCTAATGGAGGTTTTGCTCCAATTATATCAACCTAATTTGTGTATTATTTTATTTTTTTCTTGTAAGATGATGAAAGCTTGCTGAAATGTCTGAAATGCAAGATTTGTTTTCCGTTGATTTGTTAGAGTGTGCACTGAATGTTCAGGGTTTCATTCCACACATATGCAGTTTGGTGTCTTTTGTTATTGGCACAGATCATGCAGCTTGTATGTCAGGTGTGTTAGAATTACATTCTAAAGCTTCACATGTTAGCTGAGGATTTTCTGAGAGTCATGGAAGATGGTTTTTGAGCGTGGCAACAATTGTCCTGCATATTCTACATGTGACCGAGGATACATGGTAGTGATAGTGATAGTGCTGGAATAGGCATAGCAATTTAAATGGATTTGGCATCATCAAGTAACCTCCACTCAAGCCAGTCCCCCTATTTCCCAAGGTTGCTTCAGCCTACCAATCAGCTATTATGTACCTCCCCTCACATGTTGTCTCTTCACCCCCATTCCTAGTAGTGTGTAGAGTCTGTGTGGAGGATTCCTGCATGTTGTGCTGTTGTTGTTGTTGTTGTTGATTAGCAGCCCAGAGTGTGGGCAACACAAAAGGGCATTTTGGGATTTGTGCCGCCTCGACTCCTCTGCTGCTATTGAGGAGCTGATTGGGTTGTGGTTGCAGCAGCCATAGTGATGGAAATGCAATAGCAACACAGCATATCACAATGCAGTGCAACAAAACGCAATTAATGTAACACAGCGCAATTAACGCAGTGCAACGCAACGCAACGCGACTCGACACTACGTGACGCAATGCGACGTCACGCAACACAACACAACACAACACAACACAACACAACACAACACAACACAACACAACACAACACAACACAACACAACACAGCACAGCACAGCACAACACAACACAACACAACACAACACAACACAACACAACACAACACAACACAACACAACACAGCACAACACAACACAACACAACACAACACAACACAACACAACACAACACAACACAACACAACACAACACAACACACCTGTATGGTGTTGATAATCCCTCCTGTCCCAATGGTAAGCCCCTGGCTGCCACCAACTCCTTTCAGGTGCAGTGACATAAGCCACTGTGCAAAGTGGTGTGATATTTGGAGTGTTTCTGTGTGTGTGCATGTGCATGCGTGTGTGTGCATGTGTGTGTGTGGGATTTGTCTTGCTGTGACTCAAGGAAAGCTGACAAGCCGAACGGAATTACCGTATGTCAGGAGGTGTGTGTGCGTGCGTGTGTGCGTGGGTGTGCGTGCGTGTGTGTATGTGTGCTAGTATGTGTGTGTGGGTGTGTGTGTATGTGTGTGCGTGTTTAGGATCATTTCCGATCGTCAAAGTGCAGATAACCCTCTAGACAGTTTTTGTGAACTGTGTCCTATCACGGTAGGTGTTGCTGAAAATACAGAGTGTTTGGTTTGAATTCTGATACATTCTAGCCCTCAGGATATTATATTCAACCCACAAAGTAAAGTGAACATTGTTTAGGTTCAGTGGGTATGCACTCTTGCAGCACCATTAAGATAAGAAAAGAAGCAGTGTTTCCACGTTGAGTGTTTAGCACGGAAAATGAATTTTAATCGTTTGTTAAACTTGTTTGTGATTGCAGTGAGTAAATAAGAAATCCATTAGAAGTTGTTCTCTATTTGCCGTGGTATCATATGCCAAGGAGGGTTTGCTCTCAAATGGGATATGCCAAGCATTTCACTATGCTCAGAGAAGCATATAAGGACAAATGTATAATTTGTTATCCCACTTTCTCAATGTCACATCCAGAAACGTGAGAATTGTAACAACATAGTGGAACTGGCAGTAAGAACAGGAATATTTGGTAACACTTTCTTTGATGGGGTCTACATAAGGTTGTCATGAAGCAAACAAAAGAATGACACGACACGTCAGGAACAATAATTACACCTCATTGTTATTAATGACTTTTGTCATAATGTGTCATTCAGTTTTCTGGGTGTCAAATTCACATTGTTTGGGTGTCATTTCAAAAACTGAATGACACATTGTTCTTGATTGGTCTTGATTGTCCTTTGTATGAGACTTAACACCCTTATGTAAACCATGCCAAAGAAAGTGTTACCGAATATTTTGACTTCCTTTCCTGACAACAAGACACCACAGTTTGCTGTGTATGGGGTTTGGTGGTGGGTTTTTTCTTTCATGTACAGTATGATCGATTAACTATTCATAATAAGTATACACATATTTTATCCCACAGACTAGATGACTTCTTATTCCAATCTAGCCAGTGGCGTTTCATAATGTCATAATTTGGACTAATTATAAACATTTATTTAAGAGCGTCATAATCCATCTGCCACAGATCTGGAGGCTCACAGTTTTCTTCCCCCTCAACGATTTTATGCTCTAGCAAAGCTACTTTAAGGATAGTCATCAAATCCTGCTCTTCACACACGTTCCCTCCTTTTCCTCTTCATATCTCTCTCTCTCCCTCTCTTTTCTTTTTTTCTCTCCTTCTCCATCTCCTGATTTTTTTATTTTAATTCAGAGCTCTAGATAGCACAGCCCTCATTGCTATTAGCCACCATCACTTCTCATATACGGATCCTCATCATCCTCCTTCTTTGAAGTTAGTAACAAATATGGAAAGTGAATATATTTTAGAGTGAACTTTGATTTTATTGCCAGAAAGACAAAAGGAGATTATTCTGTAAATCCTCTCTTGTCCCTGGTAGTTTCCCACAATGATACAAACCAGTGGTTCTCAAACTTTTTGTGTCAGGTACCACCTGAGAAAATATTGAGCTCTCCGAGTACCACCTTGACAACTACATTAGAATACCGCAGTAAAGGCCTTCCTTCACTTAATTTCTAATATGATGGGTGTTATTTCTGTTGACAGCACTGAGGATCACGAGCCTGAAATATGTAGTGCTGCACCATCAAGCATACAACAGGGTGATTATGACCGCATTAAATCAATCTAGTATAATTATGCATTTATGTGTTCAGATTCATGCAATTCAATATTACAAAATGTGGAATAAAGAGACATTTTCGGCTGCAACAAATTGATTTACCTTCAAATCAATGCACAAAAAAATTATTCCTCCAAGTACCACCAGAGACATGTCAAGTACCACTAGTGGTACATGTACCACAGTTTGAGCACCACTGATATAAACAATGAGGTGCCTGTGCTTTGGAAGTACCGGAAAATTCCAGCTTTTTAATATGGAATGTTTTCATGGTATGGCTATTAGTATTATACATATCGAAATCATGTGAACATCTACTACTCTATGCTGTTGGCCCTCTTGTCAACACCATCAAGTTTCATCCACTGTGGGATGTAATCTAGCCTAAGGTGACTTGTCTATTCACTTTTTCACTATTTGTTTACTGGGGTTTTGAAAGTAGTCTTCAAGTAAATAGATGTAAATGTATACTGAAATACAATTTTACAGTCTCACTGCTGGAAGAAGATGAGTTGCTCGAAGAGTTATCCTATCTTGGCAAAAACGACTGCATTAGCATCGCTGTCAGTAGCCTAATGCCCCCTCATTTAAAATATATCCATAGATGATAGTCTATGTATGAAACATTGTATTTTCAGAGTGAACGTGAACGTATCACAGTGAATGTTTAAAGCTACATGGTCATACCAATAATTCACAGTCATTCCCATTGCTAACTCTGATACACAAAAGGGAATAAAGTGATGACGAGCTGGTGAAGGCAGAATGGGTTGTGAAGCTGGCCATGGGACTGCAGTGCATTTAAGAAGCCATGTGCATGCATTAGGTTTTTAACTTCTGTGCATTGGAGTTTCCAATGAGAATGATAGGGGTACATTTCTATTCTGCGAAGTTGAGAGCCATCAGACAGATGCAGAGCACTATTTCATTAAGGTGCATGATGGGAGGGAGAACGTATGCTCAACTGGATCGCGCTAACAACAGTTACGTAGATTACAGTAACAGTTGATATGCGGTTGACATGTCTATTTGTAGTCATTCATGAAATTACAGAACAAATTGGATCCCTTATTCGTTCAATGCAGAACGCATGATTTCACTGCCAACTATGAGACGATTCGTTATTTCAAGGGACATGTGATCCAGCATTAGAATGAAGCGACTCCACTCCACCAGTGCATGCCCGAATGAAGGAAATTCCCATCGCTCAATTTGCCAAAATACTAACGGTAGGGACACATTGACGCGAATTTGGCCAAGCGAAGCGAACTTCGCCATTCCTATGAGGGAGGCGAAGGCAAGCGAACAGGTGCTAAGCAAAGCGAAGTTACTCAACCAAGTTTAATATCATACAAATGAGGAGTGAATTTCGCCTGGCGGTGGCATTTCAAAGGAAGAAAACTATATGTGGGTGGAAACTTTTTACAGTTTTGTGCTGAGAGATAATCGAGAGATAATAGATGGTTGTGAAAATATGAATTCTTTACATTAATTAACACATTCAATACCAGCCGTTTTTTGGAATTCAGCCGTAGACTCCCAACCAATTTCATAATTTTATGTCATTTTTTGAACACCCACCGAATATTTTGTCTTTAACCCACAGACACATGCCAGGGCTTGTTCGAAAGCCCAAGGACTCAGCTGTCTGTATATTTTTACGGTTTGTTTCTAGCTTGTTCCATTCCGAAGTTATTTCACTTTAAGCGCGCACTGGTTTAGGTAAAAATAGCGATTTTGAACATTCGAACTGAGATAAAGCCTTTTTTGTCACGGGTGCGCTCTGACTCTCCGAGTTTAAATTGCGGGTCTAAATGCATTTTCGCGGCCAAAGAACAACTCCAGTAGCTTCCAAGTAAACTATTTTGGTGCAAAAATCACCTGGTCAGGCAGTTCAGAGCATCTGAAATGCTAGCTGGCTAATGTCACTTGACTGGCAGTTTTCGTTCTGTAGATAAAAGTAGACGTGCCAAAGTACTCACCCAAAAGTAGGTTACTTCCTGCTGTGTTGCATGCTGTTTTTCATTACAACCTTCCATTTTACACCTATCCTGATGGCAGCAAAACTCCTAATCCTTCCATATGTTTAGGAATAGGCTAGCTAGCAAGGCAAGTGTGTTTTGATTCTCCAGCCCAGGAAGTATCTCGAGACATGACGTGACGTGATCAGGAAGTGGTTTGACTGGCTATAATAAAACTCAAATACTGTGTGTAATAAAATGCACAGATGATGAAAAATCCAGATCCTGACTTTGTAGGAGTTTTGACTTTGTAGGAGTTTTCATGATCTATGTCATTTCTGTTCATCAGATTATTACGAAAATCACACAGAATGTGCATTAGAATGTGTAGATTCAGAATCCAATAAAAAAATGTAAAAACGTAATTTTACGGTTTGGGAGCCAACGTTTGGGAGGCTAAACGTATTTTTACGTGACTTGGTAGTGAATGTGTTAACATGAATAATTTGTATTAATTATATTTACATGTGTGTGTGTGTGTGTGTGTGTGTGTGTGTGTGTGAGTGAGAGAGAGAGAGAGAGAGAGAGAGAGAGAGAGAGAGAGAGAGAAAGAGCGAGAGAGAGAGAGAGAGAGAGAGAGAGAGAGAGAGAGAGAGAGAGAGAGAGAGAGAGAGAGAGAGAGAGAGAGAGTGTGTGTGTGTGTTCGTGCGTCCATGCGTGTGTGTGTGCGTGTGCGCGTGCATGTGAACCTGAGCATTAATCTGCTTGTCTTCATGCTGCAGTGTGGTGCTCTGTACAAGAGTTTGAGGCTGTTGTCGGCTCCATAGAGAGAAAGTGAAGTCATCCATGCTGCTGAGGATGACACATGCAATAAAGGCTGCCAGGGCCTAAGCTTAAGATGCCTTTGTGGCACACACACACACACACACACACACACACACACACACACACACACACACACACACACACACACACACACACACACACACACACACACACACACACCCACACACACACACACACACACACACACGCGCGCGCGCGCGCACACCACTAGATCCTCCCCTTCCTCAAAGACTAATTTCTGCTCTGTCTCTGAGCCAAACATGCCGCCGTATAAAAGTTTGGGAGGATGAATAGGCTGGGGAGATTTCGGAGAGATGGTGTAAAAATGGCTGATGGTGTAAAAATGTCAGCAGTTATCTAACACTGCAAAAAGCATGATCTGCCATCATGACATTTTCTCCCAGGTGTCATGGTGTCTCTTCGAACAGTTTAAGTTATAAACAATTGACTTTTAGATTTAATTGTTAAGTATTCTCTCTCTATATTACTTATAATGTATAGCCTGTCCACTAACTCTCTACCTCTTTCCAGTGTACGTAAACCCTGTATGTGTGTGCTATTAGAGTACTTATAGTTTGGTGGTCTATTTCTTGCTAACATTAACCTTTATGAGGTATTTGTATTTGTAGGACTCATTTCCAGGTTGTTTTTTGCTTAAAAACAAAAACAAGAACTATTATGCTTTCACAGTGAGATTCACTGGCCTTGGCTAATTTTCTGTGAAGAACACTATTGAGTCCCCCTTGCTTACACCCCAGCACCAGAGATTCTTTAAGTAGGCCTATATAGAGATATGCCAACATAATAGGTTTCTATGGGCACCTAACGTGACCAGGTTCCGGTCTGCCTAAAGGGGCGTGTCATAATGCTCCTAGAATGAATAGAACAGTCCTTAGGTCTGCCTAAAGGGGGATTCCCCCCCCCTCCCCCTTGCGACAGTAGAACCCAGAAAGAATGGGCCAGCGGAACCTCTCTCTTATCTACTCTCTCTGCCAGCACATTTCTATTGTACAAGTGGTGTTCCCAGGTCTGGTGGACCCCGTTGCATTTGGGGGGCTTATACATTTCCTAAACTGTTGATACCTTTCTGATCAGATGTTGAGTAGGCAAGGCAGAGGGTGAAATATGTGGGAAAAGGGAGTGCAGATATTCTTGGGTCCTCCAGTTGTGTGTCAGTGAGTGTCGCAACTTTGCATGAGAAGAGCACTAGTGGCTCAATCTGAGATCTTGGATTGCGTTTACTCAGTTTCTTACTAGTCATCGTTCTCTCTGTGTATCTCTCACCCTCATAAACATACATGCACAGAAATTCACAAACAGGGTAAAGGGGAAATGAGCGTGAACAGGATCCAGGTCCAATGGATCCCTAACACCTCCTACTGTATGTATCAAAAACACCTTACAAGGGTTAACTCTGTATGCATGAGTGTTATTTTAGCTCTCATACAACTCTACATTTCATACTGTAGTTTAGTTTAGTTTAGTTTAGTTTATTTAGTTTAGTTCAACAGGGACCACGTGCAATACACATTGATTACAGAAGTAAAAAGATGGCTTGTGCCAGATTATAGCTATATAGCTAATTTCCATCTGCAGTCCCTGACTGTATCAGAGTCAAATTTGAGACACTCGCTCTATGAAGTGCATTTGGTTCTTCTTTTATCCAAGGGTTAAATTGCTGTAACACTACAAATGGACTGTGCGTGTGCGTGCATAGAAGGGACGGATTGCCTTTGAGATGGACCTCTGACTGTGCTGGCCAGCAGAGCAGAGCAGGGCAGGGCTTCAGGCGAGGGGAGGGGAGAGAAAGCCAAATGCCCCATTTAACCCAAATCTAACCCTAGGATTTGCCGGGTGTTTTATTTTATGGATGGCTATAGTGAGCTTGCTTTTGTTTTTGTGTAGGTTTTGTGTGGCCATAAACAGAGGAACATTAATAGAACACGAACCAGTGGCTCGGAATCTGGCTTCAGGAGAAGTGGAACTTCTTTTTCACTGCAATGATGTGTTCCCCTCAGGGCTCCTTTTAAGTGCACTCACAACAATTGTTTGTTGTGTTTTCCCAATTTTGTGTACTGTAACTGCGAGATGAGATGACTGTCAATGCCCGCTACTGTGCTGGGTGATATATACTATAGGCTACCGTATAATCTCCCTCTCTCGCCAATATAGCTTTATGAAACCCAGTAACTACTTAATAATGAGGCACAGGTTTGGACTTTACCAAACAATATCTGTGTCCTGCTTTGGAAATATTGACATAAAATGTACACAGCCTTATATAACACAGGAAAACAATGTTTTTGCTCACCATCTGCAAGAGAAGAGTGTGACTGTTAAAAGAAAAGGGGAAACCACCTATCTGCCTTTGCTTGTAGTTAATCCATCTATGATGTCCCAGTAGTTACAGTAATCCATTATCAACAGTGTTTTATGAGAAAATTGATTGAGAAATGAGAAAATAGAGAAAATGGAGAATTGATCTAGAAATGCAAATGAACTCCTCTGTCCCCTCCGGTCTTAGCAGCTCTGCATGTTCCGGCAAACAAAATACTGTAAGAGAGAGAGAGGGAAAACGAAGGAGGCAGAGAAGAGACAAGAAGATAAGAGAAGGCCCATGTGGCTGTGAGTCAGTCAGTCAGTCGGTCTCTGACTGTGTTGGTCTCTCTGTGCTGTCCTCCACTCTAGTGGGAAGGAGGCAAGTGGACCAGACAGCCTCACTTGAACTGTGAGACAGCACTCTGTACACACTGTACACAGTTCATACACATAAGAGGCTGCTTGAAATAATCAATGTGGCCACTTCGCTGATAGATGGCTGGGAGTTGGTGTGTGTGTGTGTATGTGTGTATGTGTGCGTGTTGTATATTGAAGTGTGTGACGGAGATGGTGATAGTGGATGGTGATAGTGGTGGCTAGGGGCTTCTTGTCTGAGAGTGTACACAGGCTCCCCAAATGATTTCCCATGTATGATTGCTTGCTCTCCAGGCCTCAGTCTCTAAGGTAATGAGGAATTATTGAGCTCTCGTGTCAGCTAATCCATCAAACTCAAATTTGTAATGCGCTTTTTATGCCATTATGCGATGCTTTATTTATTTTTATTTTGGGATGAGTATCCTCAGGTTGGCAATAAAAAACAGCAATTGTTATTTGTGGAACATGTTCCATTAATGGCTGCCGTCGCTTGGTGCTTTATTTATATTTATTTTTTGGATGAGAGTCCTCTTGATGGTAATAAAACAGATCAATTGTTATTTGTGGAAAATGCTGTCAGTGCGCTAAGAGCACAAGCACCAACGATAGTCAAATGTATTTACATAAGTAAGGGTTAACGTTCGGCGAGAAGGTCGCTACCGTGGAATAGCAGCACGACAGAGAGAATCTTTAGACCCCGACGCGGAGCGGAGGGGTCTTGTTCTCTCTGAAGTGCTGCTATTCCACAAAGCGACCGACTCGCCGAAAGTTAACCCGCTTATTATATGGATATACTTAAATGATTCACACATGCGGGGACATTTCTTTAGACCTATTTAATGTTAAGATTGTTGCTGCGCAAAACAAAACAGTGCCGTTGTGGAACATGCACCGCTAGGCAACAGCTAGGTAGGCTAGCCAGGACAACAGGTGTTGTCTATCACAGCAGCTGATTAGAGTGACAAAAGACCGGACCCCCTGCGGAGTGATATGAAACATTCGCTTTAGCCACTGACTTGTATACAAGCCAGTGGCTTTAGCAGTGAACGTCTTGTTGCCATTGACAGCGGTAGCCAGGACAACGGGTGCTGTCTATCACAGCAGCTGATTAGAGTCTTGTTGAAAAGTCGCTTTAGCAGTGAAAAGTCTTGTTGCCATTGACAGCGGTCTGTTATAGACCAACCCGTCCGTTATCGAAAAATAACAGACGTCCGAACGTTGGGGAGCCCCGTTGAAATGAATGGAGCATTCGACAGATGACGTCACAACCATATAATAATAATTGTTAACACCCCTTAGTCAGGATACAAAATGGCATACAATATTGATACCGGAAAACATGTTTACTGTCAGGTGTAATTAACTGTCTTTTTATTTGTCTGCCACTTGAAAGTCAATCCCTCAGCAACCTTGAGACAACGCAAGAGAAATAATTCCTGCAAATAGGATAAAAGCCTTATTTACAAAACTGAACCGATCACACAATGTCACTCTGCTTGCTGGTAAAACCACTGCATACAAGACCAACACAAAATGAATCCTGAAAAATTCCTACAGGTGGTTTACAAACAGCAGGCTTGCGCAAGAATGCTTCTTTCTGTGAGAAAGAAAAAAAAACCTTGAAGGACCACACTTTTCCTTCATACTTGATTCGATTGTAAGTTACTTTGGTTAAAAAGCGTCTACCAAATGAAATGTAATGTAATGTATTTCTGATTCCAACCTGCAACTCTCTGATCTTCAGTCCAACTGAAAAGAAAATAAAGGTCCGCAACACTGTTAAATGCTCCCAAACATTTAATGGCACGACGTTTCGGACTAACCGTCCTTCATCAAAGTGCACTTTGATGAAGGACGGTTAGTCCGAAACGTCGTGCCATTAAATGTTTGGGAGCATTTAACAGTGTTGCGGACCTTTATTTTCTTTTCAGTTATCTTACGTTCGGTCCAGCACCTGTGCCACTGATGTGCGCGCATTCTTTGACTCTCTGGATCTTCAGTCCAACTCCTTAACTATTTCACCACAGCTGTACACAAGTTTTCATGTTTTTTGGGTAACCACAAAATCCACAATTAGCAATGATTTTTTGAACATGGTTTGTGACTGGTAAAACCAAAATAAAGTATTTTTGTAGTTAATACACAGTGTGCAGACCGCTTCATCACACTAAACCATAGTCAGAAACCATGCTGAAAAAAACATGAAAACCATGAATAACCATGATCCATGGTTAGTTTTCATAGTCAGGAAGCATGTTTTTTATGGTTACCCAAAAAACCCCACAGATAATCCATAGTCATACTATGGTTGGTTGGAGTAACCATGACATACCATGGTAAAATCATGGTTACTACAGTAAAAATATGGTCGATTTTTATAAGGGTTTGGTTGGAGCAAACCCCACCCTATTGTCTAAGCATGGCGGCAGCATTATCCATTGTTCGCTGCATAGAGCTCAGAGCCAGAAGTGGTCCACTTCCCTAGCCGTGCACCGCTAACTGGGAGGGGCAGGCATCAAGGCACTAGTGGTACTGGACGCACATAATTAGGTGAAGAGGAGACTCATTACGGGATAATGGAGCATTAAATGAAATGAACGCTGTGAAGTGAAGACAGAACCTGTGTTGGCACACATCTCAGCACAGCACATCACAGCACATCACCGACACAGCACATGCTCTCCACTCCCCTCTTTGTCCCACTTCTTCTCTCTCTGTCTCTGCTTCCCTCTCTGCTCTCTTCCACTCCCATCTTGTGTCTAATCCTCGCTTCCGCTCCTCTCTCTCTTTCTCTCTCTCTCTCACTTCCTTTCTCTATCTCTGTATCTCCTTCCCTTTCTCTCATCCACTGCCTGGTGTGTCTCCTCTCCCTGTGCTTGTGTTCCTTCACTTGCTTTTCCACTCTCACTTTCTCTATCCCTTCTTCTCTCTCCCCACTTGATCCCCCCCCCTCTTCATTTTTTTCATCTTCCTTCTCTCATCTCACTCCCCTTCCACCCTCCGCCCACCATCTTTTATGACGACTCAATAAATGCCTCAATGCTCAGATAAGGAGCAAAGGAAGCTCGCTTCTCACAGCTCTGTTTTAAATAATACAGTGCAGGCGACTACAACATTGCCTTGTCTGCACTTCTTGTTTTGCACTTCGTGAGCTTTTGAATTGTTGAGTAAGAAGTGTTGTACTTCCTGGGATTAAAAGTTCATTCAAAGTCACAGCGTCAAGTCAACCAGAACTCCAACATTGCTTGCAAATGTAAAAATGATGTAATGGCCTACTACAGTGACTTCTCTGGTTTCCCTCCTGTAACATCAGACAGGAGCCGCAAAAAAAACATGAAAGGAACATCTTCAAATGCCAAAGAAAAGGCCAGTTGCTTTCACTCTTTTGAGTGAAAACCAATGTACCCTAGAGAACACTGGGCAGCCATGGACAGCCATGGACAGCCGTGGCCGCGTGGTCCGGGAGATGGTCTTTCAATCTGGAGTCTTTCAATCTCGGGGTTGTAGGTTCAAATCCCACCTGTCCTATCCCTTCACTTCCTTCCATGGCTGAAGTGCCATAACCCCACATTGCTCCAGGGACTGTAACTAATACCCTGAAAAATAACTGCAAGGCGCTTTGGACAAAATTAATGTAGTGTAATGCTGCATACATCATGTAATTGTAATGTAAGGTAACACTGGATGCAGTCTTCCTCATGTAGAAGGGATTGCTGTAACAACATTATCTTGCTGATATACGTATGGAATAGCAGCCGACGAGGTGTCCCGATATCAAGGGAAATAATGGACGAGGCGGAGCGTTCTAAACAGCCCGACGGCGCAGCCGAAGGGCTGTTCGCTTCGCCAAGTCCATTTTCCCTTGATATCGGGACACCTCGAAGGCCGCTATTCCGCTTATCACCCGGTTACCAGCATTTAAGTATTCATTTATTAATATGTTGATCTAAGGCTTTGTGAGAAAGTAGATTCACCAACTGCGCTTGGTAGGCCTACGTTGCTATGGCCAACACTTCCTAATCTAGTGAGACGCGCCTCTATCAGAGGCATGTAAAGACTCGCGCAGAATGTTGGGGTGACTTGACAACCAAATGCGATAGAATTGACGACTGTGTTTTTGACTTGACAACCAGATGCGATAGAATTAGTAACGGGGTCTTGAGTAGACAATCAGATACGATAGAACTAACGACGCGGTCTTGACTGGACAACCAGATGCGATAGAACTAGTAACGGCACTTCGCCAGAAAGTTAGAAAAGAAGCAACTTGGACGCCCACACGCCCGCATGACATCATAGGTGTCCTGCTACCGGGGAATAAAGGACACCTGCTCAGCCAATCAGAAGACGTTCCGTCTGCTCACTGGGTGATAATGTATGAGTACAAAACACTTAGCAGACACTAAAGAGACTTGCCGTTTTTTATACAGAGAATTGATTGTGTGGGGTTAGGTGCCTTGCTCATTGCACATCAGCCATTCGTGCAGGAGACCACCCATGTCTCCTGGGTTCAGGATTCAAACCTGTCACCATGTTTTTCCAAGGCCAACTTAATATATAAACTTTATTACAGGCTCAGGGCCCACATTGGACACATTACAATACACACATCAAAAATACAATAAAATACACATGCATACAATAAAAAAGGGAAGCTAGTGAAGGCACTCATACCAAATAGCTGTGCATTTGTGTGAGCTCTTCGTAATACTAAATGTGCTCTTCTGCATTACAAATGCTCGTTTCTAATGTATCTCAGCTAGTACACCACGTTGCTAATACTGTATAAAAACATCAAAGGCATGGCAGACTCTGCAGACGCAGGAAAATGCTGACAAAAAACATACACAGCTATTCAATACTGTGGGTTGCTTTAGGTGAAGGGGTTTTGCTTATTTTGCTTACTTCACACACACACACACACACACACACACACACACACACACACACACACACACACACACACACACACACACACACACACACACACACACACACACACACACACACACACACACACATGTAGAGAGAGAGAGAGAGAGAAAGAGAGAGAAAGAGAGAGAGAGAGAATGGTGGGGGTTGAAGATGGGGAGTTGCAGCAGTGCGTTTTATTTACAGCAGAGTAGTGGTTCAGATCATTTGTGATGTAAACTGGCTCTCGAGCAAGAGCAATTACTGTAGCCTATTGCTGAAGAGCTCTGAACTGCACTTCCCTAAACCTTGAAACACCCGTCAGCGGATGTTTTTTTTTTCACCTGGCCTGTTGGGCTCATGCATCATGCATTCATGCACTCTCACTCACACTCTCGACCAGCAAATTAGGTGTGGCCCAGAGGCCTCGTGATCAATAGGGGAGACTCAGCAGAACAAGTAAAACCGGATAAACGACCCTGGACCGCAGATAAAACGTTGCCACAAATTTGTCCCATGACAAATGCCCCAGGCCCCCGTCACGGTGCTTAATAAAGGAGAACTTAAAATGTCAATGGCTCGTAAATTGAAATCCCTTTTCTGCAACTGATTTTCTCTTTGCTGGGACTGTATGGAGGGATGGGATGGGATGGTAAGAGATGGGAAGCGGGGCGGCTCCAAAGCCTTTGATGCTTCCTGTGATTTATTGACGGGCCAAAGCAAGTCGGCCAACCAGACGTAGGGATTTACAAGCTTAGCAAACAGCATGCTGCAATTATTCCCATTAACAGAACAACTTGAAGTACATGGACTAATACATTAAAAACATGTATATCACACATTAAATTAACAACATTAAATAATTAATCAGATATGATTTGCTTTCATGTTCGCCCCTAGAAATTTGAGGATTGTCTTTATTTAAAAATGGATGGAATTTATTCCGTTTTTAAAAGTGTTAATTTGTGAATATACCTTTGTAGGCTGATCTTCAGTAGACTTATATCCAAAACACTGATCAATCATTCATATTAAAACTTTGACTTGCAATATATTTTTAATAATGGATAGTCAGTTCTGAGCATTCAAACATCTGAAAACATAACCTGATAAAAAAGGTCCACATCTCTCATGGCTGGACTAGTATGTGTAGAGTGATGTGATAGCCATCCTTGGACTCCCAGGAGGCTAGCCAGCAAGCCTCTGTAGCCATAAGCACTTCACAGGCTTCATCATTGCTGGAAGCCTTAAGGCTATGTTCTACAGACTGTATCCCACAGTACATGCTCGAATGCGGAGGCCCATTGTTTAATCAGATTTGACGCTCGCAGGACTCAATCTGTCAGCCTGGTGGAAGACAAGGTGGTTAGAGCAGGTTGCATTTAGCACATTCAGATGTTGGATGTGGGCAAGATCGCTGGGACTTATCTTATACTGGTCTATTATTTTTTCTGTTTTGTAAATCGGTGTGTGAATTATGCTGTTGTCTCCTCATTTGACAGGATAATGTGATTTTGTCTCCTCTAAATAGATGAGGAAGCGACACTATCTGTACACCGGAAAAGCAAGAGAACTATTTCACGAAATATGAATGTCAGGAAAGTCAGAAAGTCATTTTTCTTGAGACAAACATGTCTTCAGTTTGAATGTTATCAAGTCATTTTTAAAAAAAATATTTGGAGGCAGTGCCTTCCTGAGTACATTCTGGATTATCTTTGTAGCTCTGCACTGCTGGCATTTTTTCTGGCATTTGTTTTGATACTCTTCCTTTGTAATAAAAAAAACAGGGCTATCTTCCACACACCGCACTCTTCCGTCTCTTCGGTGCGTCTCTGAAGTAATCAAGTAGTTAGGAAATGGATCGCACTCATTTTTTTCTTTCTTATTCTATTTCTTTTTATTCAAACATTGCAGGGACTGACATATGTTTCGGCTGCAAGAGCCTTCCTCAAAAGAATAAGAATGAAGAAAAAACTGAGTGCGATCCATTTCCTAACTACTTAATAAAAAAAACAGAGACAGAAGTAACATGTTTCATGGCAAAAGAAAACAAGCTGGCCCAGAAAGCTATTATGCCAATTCTGAAGCGGCTCTGGAGGCTCCAGTGGACTCCACTGTCATACCTGTCCGCCACCATTTTTTCTTCATGAACTGATAAAAGCCTCTCAAGAAAACAGCTGGCATTTGTTTCTGATACCATCAGAGAGAGAGAGAGAGAGAGAGAGAGAGAGAGAGAGAGAGAGAGAGAGAGAGAAAGCGAAAGAAAGCGAGAGAGAGAGAGAGAGAGAGAGAGAGAGAGAGAGAGAGAGAGAGAGAGAGAGAGAGGGGGGGGGGAGAAAGGGAGAAAGAGAGATGGCAAAATGGATAGAGAGAGACAGTGGGAGAGAGACAAGAGAGAGAGAGAGAGAGAACAAGAACGCCGACACACAAAGAGACAGAAAGAGAATGAGACAGCTACAGTAGATGCCCTTTAGCGAAATGTGATTGCGCGGCAGCTCTGATTGTGTGCTAAAGTTGACCGTCTCTGTTTGAGGGCACGATACCGTAAGAGGAGGCAAGAGTGAAATATTCATTTGATGCGTTTCTCCGACAGACACCTGTTTTATATGCCTGCATCTCGGTCCAGCAAACTGTATATTGTCTGTAGCCCCATGTCATGTCTCTTTTACTTTGCTGTTTTCACAGTATTGTTTATTCATTTTCTTTTATTTCTTTTATTTCGTCTTAGCACTCAAACAAGATGGCCACAGTCTTATGGCAACAAAGATGACAAGTAATGGCCGCCATTCTTTGCCAACAAAGGTGAATAATAATAGGGGAGTGATTGCGGACAAACCGACTCAGCATCTCAGCATTTCAGAGAGGGCTAATGGGGCAGCAAATGTTTTTCCCTTCAGTCTTCCTAGTTACTTTCTTTGCTATCCAGCCACTATGGTCCCAGAGATGAGATGATTTTATTAATGTGGTCGCGCAAAAGGCACACGTTACTCGAAGCCAGTCTCTCAAAGAGCGCAACACGGAGAGTAGGCGGTACCCGACTTTCGGATGAATATTGTGAATTTGTGCCGACCTCTGGGTTTGTAAGATTTTTGAATTCCTCACACTTTTTTTCACCAGAAAAGACTAATAAACCTTTTGGGCGCAATCACATAAATAAAACCATCTCATCTCTGGGACTACTATGTCTGTGTGTGTGTAAGTTTGTCTGTGTGTCTGTATGTATGTGCTGAGCTGAGCTCACTTGAGCGACTCAGTTCAAATATGGCTCCTTTCACATGCCAAAATATACACATGGAAATATCCTACAGCTGACGCATGATTGGGGCAGCCCATATTTATAATCGCCTGCAGATATATCTGTCCGCATCATTTATGTTCACACACTTATAGGCTACTATAGCATATTATGCTGCATTTCTCCAGACCATTTATTTTGCTGCATGCCATTATCGTTTCAAAGTACCTCTGACTTAGGCCATGGCTTTCACATGCCAAAATCTACATGGTGGGCAGCCATGGCCTAGTGGTTAGAGAGTTGGTCTTTCAATCTGGTCTTTCTTCTATCTCCATCCATGACTGAAGTACCCTTGAGCAAGGCACCTAACCCCACATTGCTCCAGGGACTGTAACCAATACCCTGACAAATAATAACTGTTAGTCGCTTTGAATAAATGAATGCGTCAGCTAAGTGTAATGTAATGTTTTGTAAAGTATAGAAATGGAAATATCCTACAGCTGACGCATGATTGGGTCAGCCCATATTTATAATTGCCTACAGGTATACATATCTGTCCGCATTATTTATGTTCACACACATATACTATAGCATATTATGCTGCCTTTCGCCAGACCATTTATCTTGCTGCATGCCATTGTCGTCTTCAAAGTACCTCTGACTCAGGCCATGGCTTGCTGGTAGTGTTGGGGATTTGGCACAGTATGGCATTGTGGTTGTTGTGTTGATGTACTTCTCCTCGATGAATTTGGGGAACTGTTGTCAAGTATTTGCATGTAGTCTGAAAATTTTATAGTAACAGGAGATTTCAATTTGCATTTTGATAATTTAGAGAACGCCTATGCTAAGGAATTTCTCTCTTTGTGATTGATGCTTTCAACCTGATGGCAGGTACATGGTGCTTACATGGTGCGATATTTTCAGTCGTGGGTATTCACAGAACTAAAGATGACAAAAACACGGAAGGGAACTGCGCACCTGAGGTATAGGCAAGGATGCGCTCAAGAGCGAGTGACGCTTACCTGGGAATTTGTACATGGGTAGTGAGAAATGTAGTGTTAAATCTGGTCATAGCACTGCTTCTGTATGATTCACTCATGTGGGGCAACCAGGATTTCAAAATCAGGTCGTCTACGAGTGATTTAGCACCTGGTTCCTCACGAACATGAGGTGTAGAGTGGCGGAGAGCTGCGGCGCTTTTCCTGCCGCACCCCGACCCGGTCACGAACAGCTCTGCTCACCAGACCAACCGAAACACTTAGATGCATGGGTATCGCTACGTCTGGGAGGGATTCTGACTTAGAGGCGTTCAATCATAATCCCGCAGATGGTAGCTTCGCACCAGTGGCTCCTCAGCCAAGCGCACGAACCAAATGTCTGACCCTGTGGTTCCTCTCGTACTGAGCAGGATTACCATTGCAACATCACATCATCAGTAGGGTAAAACTAACCTGTCTCACGACGGTCTTTTTCTTACGACCACCATGAAGTGAAATCACATGTTGTTACCCCATATACACTACACGATGTGAGACCTACGATTGACCTCGGATTGAGCCAGAAATCGTTCCGATTCCCAAAAAGTTGTGTAACTGACAAATTGTGGCAAAAGTGGGCCAAAAAGTGCACAGTGTAAGCCCAGTATAACACAGCATGTTCAAGAAGTCAGTCACGCAAAAGCACATACTCTACATTAGACCTTGTCATTACAAAAGTTACATACTGTAAAACAACTGTCAAGGACTTTGGCTTTTCTGATCATTTCTGTGTGTTCAAAATAAGGTTGTTACTGTTAGAAGCGAGTCATCAATGATGGCACAGCATCTCTTTTTGAAGAGAGAGAGAGAGAGAGAGAGAGAGAGAGAGAGAGAGAGAGAGAGAGAGAGAGAGAGAGAGAGAGATTAAACTTGTTCTTTCACCTGTAGGTTATTTTGTCCAACCCCTGTTGCAGCCTGAGCAAAGGAATGCTTTGAAGTGGTCTTTCTTTAGCACCAACACCAGAATACACCACGTTTGATCCTAACAAGCCAGTCAATCTCATTAGCACTCCAGAGAACAGCAAAAGCGTGATTAATGCTAAATACCACCCCTGTGATTTGATGGGATATCTTTTCAGATTGTGCGTCAATGGTGTTTCAGGAGGCGCATACTGTATGTCAGGGTGGTGCAACCACAGCTAATAAAAGAAGACACTTAGCAACTTAGCGAACACAGCTAGTACCACTATTTTGTGGATTAAATGATTTTTTGTTCTGTTTTCAGTGGATTGTGCAGGAAACATATTCATTGTAGTGCATGAATTACCAATTACTATTTCATTTATGGGCATTAGGTGTTGCTGTGCCACCTGACATCGGAGCAAAAAAAAAAAAAAAACCCACCATAGACCCACGTACAGAGTTTGTTATCCGCAATGGCAGAAGCAGCATTTCCCCTTCAGCTGGTGGTCATTATGTAGAAAAGCTGACCTGAATATCCCTTTTATTTGCTCTCTCTCTCTCTCTCTCTCTCTCTCTCTCTCTCTCTCTCTCTCTCTCTCTCTCTCTCTCCTCTCTCTCTCTCTCTCTCTCTCTCTCTCTCTCTCTCTCTCTCTCTCTCTCTCTCTCTCCTGCTGTACACATTTCCTCTCTCTTTGTCCTTATTTTCTCTCCTCTTCTCTCATCTAATCTCATCTCTTCTTTCTATTCTGCTTTTATCCTCCCTTCTTCCTTCTATTTCCCCTATTTCTTCTATCTATTCTGCTCCCCTCTCCCCATCTCTAACCCCTCCCATCTTCTCTTTTCTCCTCTCCCGTGTGCTCCATCAGCACCCCAGGGTTTTTTAGTATCCCCTGCTATAAGTGTTATTTCCAGTGGCAAGATGAGGATGTGTTCCACCCGCTAACATGCTGTACCAGATCTCTGCATCCGTTGGCACATAATGCAGCATTGTGGCCAGTCCTGTTCTTCATCATTCCCCTTGCTTCCCTCTATTTCACTCTTTCTTTTCCATCCTATTCTTTCTTTGTAATTTATTGTTACCTCTATCGAGTGAGATGATGCCACTGCAGCCTCTCTCTATTGCTCACGTGGGGATCTAGGTCCAGCGCAGGCCCTGGAAAGGTTAACTGGAGGCGTGTTAAAATAGACTTGGCCCCCTTTCAGCCGGTCATGAAGGAAAGTATAAATAAGGCCCTCTACCCTGAACCCCTGAACACACACACGCACGCACGCAAGCACAGACACGCACGCGCGCGCGCACGCACGCACGCACGCACGCACGCACGCACGCACGCACACACACACACACACACACACACACACACACACACACACACACACACACACACACACACTGTTTTGGCCCTGCATCCTGATTCTCTCATGGCCTGTCCTCCATCGCCAGCCGAGCCTGATGGAACGAGACGCTGTTGCCCTTACCGACGCACTGTTTGTTATTTTTAATTTGCTACCTGCTTATTAAATGGGATGTTCCTCAGTGGAAGCAGAGCATATCTGCCACTGCTGCTGTTTGTGTTTGTGTGGGATTGTTTACTAAATGCTGCCTGCTTGTATTATAGCTGTCTGGCTCTGCACAAAGAACAAGAGAGAAGGACTGAGCATTCGCTGTGCAGTATAACTGCGTGGTGGAAATATTAGGCAACACAAAGTACTTTTGTTCTTCCTTAGTTTTACTGCATAATCAGAGAATTACACAGAGGTGTTGGTTGGTACAGAAAGACACCCCAAGGCTAAGAGAGTCTGGCTGATCATGTTGAGGATGCATTGCTATATCTGGTGACAAGAGAGAGTTAAGGTAAGAGGAGCTAAAAGAGTTGGATTGATAATGCTAAGAATTCCTTGTTATGACTGGTGTTAGCAATAGTAAGTATAACTGGTGTTATGCAATAGTAAGAAGTTTTGCTCTTTCTTGAAAAAGCTACACCGTTATCACTATGGAAACAAGCCCTTACCAAGAGACTGACAGAGAATGCTGAACACTCACTCACTGGTCACATTATTGTTACCCCTTGGGATGATTATGCATGAAGTGAGCTACATTAAGTTAATTTTGTTTGCCCTGAAAATAATAGTTATTCAAACCCACCCATTTGTCTCTCTACTCGTTAAAGGGTGAAATTTACTTTTTTCCCTTTGTTTGTCTATCACCAACATTTGGCCTAAAAGATCTCCAGTTGTCTTTGCTGACGTCTATGAGCCATAATGGTTTCTCGGAGGGGGCTCTCTCTCTCTCTGTTGCTCGCATGAGAGACATTTCCGTACTCCTTATTAATGCTGGTTTGCCTAATGTTTCCACCACTTCCACCTCTTGCTACTTGCTACCCTGTTGCAGCCATAATGACAGAGTTTTATTGTGTGCAGTTTTGACAGTATGCAGTACTGCGCCGAGAGCGTGTTGCGACCTCAGGCAAAGTTTACAGAATACTTCAGCAAACAGTCTCCACTTATAATAATTAGCACACAGACACAGCAGAGCTCAGTAACCGCTACGGAAAGCTAGTGACAGATCAGGTGAGCTTTACTGTACAGTGCAGGTATAAAATGATATATTTTTTTGCAACTTGGCTCATGTTTCAAGGTGGAATGATTCCCCACAGTTTTGGCTATTGTTTCAGTCATTACCCGCAGTGTATTTTTAAGCCTGTAAGCGTTGTTTCGGTCTATTTTGTAGCATTTTCACAGTTGCGAAAAGGGTAGTTTTAGAGGTTACAGAAGTTCACCTGTATGTAAAAAGTCCTTTCAATGCAAAGTGTTCAGAAACTGTATTTGATGCCATAAAACCCTCTGAATGACACAGACTACCAGCACGCTTTGCCTGTAGACATCATTGTGTGATTTCATCAAAACATTTCAATACGTTTCTTCAGGATCTTCACAATAAGCTCTTGTGATTGTCCCCTATGTAGGCTATTTTAGGGACTTGCACACAGTAGCTCATATAATTAACCAGTCCTCTTTCATGAGACACACAAGCTTTAAAAGCCTTCCTTTAGATACAGCAAGCTGATATGTTCTGCTCCATCTACCGTATACAGCCACAGAACATTTCAAAGGGCATTGTTTGTATCTTCATGTCAAGTCAAGTCAAGTCAAGTCGGCGTATTGTATTGTCGATTCTCTGCAACTCTGGTCATTTCCATCGCCGTTGAAGAGGAGCACATAGCCAAGCCACATATAGCAACAGACTGCCTCCTATACAGTAGATTAGCTGGGATACATGCAATTGTCTGTAGATCCTTTATGTCCATCATTCTGAACTAGTTTCAAATGTCTGGATACTTTGTCCATTAATGTTTGGCATTTTCCCGTGTGGGCAAATGAAGGTTGATGTCAGGGCTGTAATGAAAGGGGTTGTAGTGGAGATGATGAAGCCCAATTGAGAAACTCCAAACTCCAACTCCCATTGTCATTGTGACACAGCACACAAGTGAACACTGCACACAACGAAATTGCATTTATGCCTCACCCGTGCAAAGGGGAGAGTCCCTAATGGCGCCCGAAAGGGAGCAGTGTGGCGGGACAGTACCATGCTCTGGATACCTCAGTCATGGAGGAGGATGAGGGAGAGCACTGGTTAATTACTCCCCCCATCAACCTGGCGGGTCGGGAGTCGAACCGGAAACCTTTGGGCTACCAGTCTGACGCCCTAGCCGCTTACCCATGACAGCCCGTACCACTGTCCGGGGTGATTTTATGTTTTACTCTTTATTTGATAGGACAGTGTGAGATGGGGACAGGATACGAGTGGAAGAGAGAGGTATGAGAGAATCTGGAAATCACCTCGAGCCAGAATCGAGTCCTGGTCCCTGAAAGTACCAGTCAAAGCCCCAGCCGTTTGAGCCACGTCTGGGGCCGCTGAGGTTATTTTTGAGGGTGTGTGCTTGTTTGTGGATGTGTCTATTTTTGTTTGTGTGTGTGTGTGTGCCTGCCTGTCTGTGTGTGTGTGTGTGTGTGTGTGTGTGTGTGTGTGTGTGTGTGTGTGTGTGTGTGTGTGTGTGTGTGTGTGTGTGTGTGAGTGTGTGTGTGTGTGTGTGTGTGTGTGTGTGTGTGTGTACCTGTGCCTGCGTGTGTGCATGCGCGCGCGCGCGTGTGTGTCTGTGTGTCTGTGTGTGTGTGAAAGTCTGCCATGCTTGAGAGGTGTTGCTCAGCTGGCAGATCCCATTTCCACTGCAGGAAGTGAAGAACTAGCAAATTGACATATACACACTACTACCCAGTCCCGCTATTGGATTTGCCTGGTATTATTTACACTTATTGGATCTCTGTTTCTGTGGCCGCCGCCCTTTGTATGGGAGATGACCCGTACTGTATCTCAGTCCACATGCTGGATCTGTCAACAAGAAAGTTGCATCTTCGCCTCGCCTCTGCTCTACTTGCTTCTCTTGTGTACATGAATCATTCCTTTAGAATGGCAATATGTCAGTCTTGCTGCAAATAGGGCTCCGGCTGTGTGTATGTGTGTGTGAGAGAGAGAGCGAGAGAGAGCGAGAGAGAGAGAGAGAGAGAGAGAGATAGATAGATAGATAGATAGATAGATAGATAGATAGATAGATAGATAGATAGATAGATAGATAGATAGATAGATAGATAGATAGATAGATAGATAGATAGATAGATAGATACTGTGTGTGTTCCAATTGGGAGTTGGGGAGTTGCATATCTCTCTGTGTATGCAATGCATCTGGTCTTTCATGTGCGTGTCTCTGAAGACGTTTCTTTTTGTTTTCTTTCCAGGATATATGAGCGAGTGATAGACCCTCCCCAGATGAACCTGACACCTGGAAGTGGAGTATGGCTCGGGCAGCACAGCCACAAGCACGGCCTCTTCAAGGTGAGATGGCACATCGCATACATTGCATAGTATATACTTTTACTTAAACTCACAATACAGGCTGGGTCGAAGGCCTTTCATTCTAGTGTTTAAAATGGGAAGGGAAATTTGAGACTGATGTCTCTTTGGGAAACCATTTGTTTTTCACAGCTATAGATAAGCATTTGAAACATGCGTGGGGCCATGTTTGGAGCCCACATCTAGCGTATACTTACTGCATTCAGGGCCGGATCAACGCTCAGGCTATATATGGCTGCAGCCTAGGGACCCCCACCTGCCATTGGGCCACTGATTGGCCAGAAGTGGAAACATTGCAGAATTGCTTTGCCCTGCAGTACAGTGTATATGTGTGTGTGTGTGTGTGTGTGTGTGTGTGTGTGTGTGTGTGTGTGTGTGTGTGTGTGTGTGTGTGTGTGTGTGTGTGTGTGTGTGTGTGTGTGTGTGTGTGTGTGTGTGTGTGTGTGTGTAATGGAGATATTGTTCAAACAGAAGCAAAGTTTCATTTGGGTGTATGCTATAGTCTTTGCAGGTGGATGACAAGCAAACAAGTGTTACATCGCAATCTGTGCTTTATTCAAGAATGCTTGGTGTTATGTATGTACCATATGTGTATGCCCATGCCATATGTTTGTATGTCTATATATGTCTCATTCATGTTAGAGTTCACCGTTCCCTTTCTGTTCTATGTCGTCATGGCCACGATTGCGATCTGGAAAGCTATTGTGTTTTCATCACATCTAGTTGCCCTTATATTTGTACTTATACAGACGCTTTTGGTAACACTTTATTTTAGGGATACATCTATTAGCACTAATAGATACAATGTTCCTGTAAAAGTAACTTGTAAGGCATGTGCAAAGCAAAATCAAACATTTGTTAGGCATGTATTCGCAGATGTCTTGTTCATGCACAATAAGGGATTTATTACCAATTTAACCTTAGTAAGGCCCTAGTAGGCCTTAGCATTTGCTTAGTACATGCCTTAGAAGTTGCTTATACAGACATTAACATTTTATGTATTAGTGCTAATAGATGTATCCCTAAAATAAAGTGTTACCACGCTTTTTGTGGTCATATGGTTTTCAATTATGAAATACCTAAAGGAAAACCACATGGTCTCCTTCCAGCTCAAGTAGACTGATAATGCCCTTATCACAGGGGTCGAGTAGGGTCGGTATGGTACCGTGTGCGTGTGTGTGTGTGTGTGTGTGTGTGTGTGTGTGTGTGTGTGTGTGTGTGTGTGTGTGTGTGTGTGTGTGTGTGTGTGTGTGTGTGTGCGTGCGTGCGTGCGTGCGTGTGTGTGTGCTTGTGTGAATGTGTGTGTCTCTGGGTCTGGGTACGGGTCCCAGCTGTTTTTGGTTGCGCTGCCTGACCAGGCCCATCAGCTGGTGCATTTGGCTTCTTATTCATGCTGGTGGAGAAGCGTATCGATTGCACTCCTCTGTCCTCACTGCAGCTGCAGGTGGCAATGGATCAATGCGAACACTGTGTCCTGAACGACAACATATGCGTCCACACATGTTCCTGAAAAGCACACACACACACTGCACTGTGACATTAAGGTATAAGCAACCACTTGTGCTCAGATGTGCATGGTAAGATGTGAAAACACCCTGTGTGTGTGTGTGTGTGTGTGTGTGTTTATGTGTGTGTGTGTGTGTGTGTGTGTGTGTGTGTGTGTGTGTGTGTGTGTGTGTGTGTGTGTGTGTGTGTGTGTGTGTGTGCTACACAGTCTCACCCCAAGTAGTCAATATCTGAGTACCTTTGACCAGACTGCAATTTTTGACGTCTTGGGTATTCCTTCCACGTCACATTTTGACTATGTCCTCAAAGGCGCCCCCTTGTGGCAGCATAACGTCATTGAGGTTAGGTTTAGGAATAGGTTTAGGGTTAGGCCACATAGTCAAAATGTGACGTGGAAGGAATACCCAAGACGTCAAAAATTGCAGTCTGGTCCAAGGTAGTCAGAAATTGACTACTTGGGGTGAGACTGCGTTGGTGTGTGTGTGTGTGTGTGTGTGTGTGAGCGCATGTGTGTGTGTGTTTCTCTGTGTGTGTGTGTGTGAGTGTATTGTGCATTTGTGTCTATATGTGTATTCTCTCTCTCTCTCTCTCTCTGTTTGTGTGTGTATGCACGTATACATGTGTGTCCCTGTGTCTGTCCACCGTCTGCCAAATCCTTGCAGTGTGTTTTGTTGCTCTATCCAGATGGTGCAACCACCCAGAGACCACTGAAGGGTTTCATGTGTGGAAGGAAGAGGAGCGGAGTGTGTGTGTGTGTGTGTGTGCGTGTGTACAGTGTGCAGCTTGGGACCTGTAATTGATATGATAATTAATCCCGAACTTCACGAGTGCCATTATTGTAGCTAAAAGGCACAATATGTGTGCAACATTTGGAGCAATCAGTACTAAAATAATTTAGATTAGCGCTAATGACCTTAGCTAATGTGTCTAGCGGAGGTGCGCTGGTTGCCTAGCGAGGTGCATGGATGATTGCAGGTAGTTCGCTCCTCTCATATCCTCCTCTGTCCTTACTTTTCTCTCTCAGCAGGCACCATTGCTTATTGGCAGGGCTGGATCAATGCACAGGCTGGATATGGCTGAAGCTTAGGGGCCCAAACCTGCCAGGGTAGGCCAAAAGTTAAAAACAAAATTGCAGAATTGTGACGAGATGTAATCATGAAAAGTTCATCTGTCGTGTCAAGTATAGTTTTAAATCTTTATAGTTTAAATCAGCCAATTTTGTGGCGAAATTTGCCTTCGGGGCGGGGCCCACAGCAACCTTTAGCCTAGGGGCACCTGGCCATCTATAGTTACAATGTAGCAATTTGTGATGTTGAAGACACATTAGCTTGTTTGGTAAGGTCACAGTAATGAACTGAAGAATCATTGAGCTTCTCTACATTTTTAGAAAAGGTTGCCTGTGGTGCTTCATTGAATTTTGTGTTTAAGCCAGTCTGGCCAACCTGCCTATCATCACTCCACCCTGGTCTGGAAAAAGGTAGAATACAATGACAAATGAAAGTAGTGGTGTCAACAATGATCGATTCGGCGATCCGAATCGATGCGGGGCATGGACGATCCAGAATCGATCCGGCAAGTTCCAGAATCGATCCGGCAATTTTTTAAAGTTTCAATTACTTTGATGGATATTTCGGGAGCAAATGAATGTTAAATTTAATAAAAGCACTTCAAAACATTGCAAGACTGATACAGACTGATACAGAAAACAGCCAATAAATTGTTGCTCAGTATCTGACTACTTGTATTGCCTCATCATGGCTGATTAAACATTTGCTTTGCGTTCAGTAGAAATGTAATGCATTGCAATGCATTGTAGAATTGAATCGGATCGGATCGGATTGGATCTAATAGAATCGAATCGAATCGGATCTACTACCTCCCGAATCGTGATCGAATCGGATCGTGAGGGCAGTGCCGATCCACACCACTAAATGAAAGCATTGCAGTGATAGAGTTATAGTTCATATAATTAATTCAAATTTAGCACTTAGTCTTTTAAAATTAAGTTGATACTGTAACATATACTGTGTAGTACTTGAGGGTTTTGATTGGATCCCATCGACCCAACATCTGAGACTGTTTCTAGAAGGTTTACCAGACCAAGGTCCATCTGCAAGCTTGCTGCAACAGCCAGGTGAAGCACAAGTTATTTCTTCCAACGCCCCTATAGCCTTGCTGTAGTCTACAATGGAGGAGAGTGGTGGTGAGAGAGATGACCCACAGTATGTCTTTTGCACACACCCACAGCTACAAACACATGCACGCACGCACGCACACAGGCACACATGACCATCACCTTGCATCCAATCAGCTTGAAAGGAATCAATATCTGTGTGTGTGCGGTCCTCTTCCAAGGGTCCCTCCCTTCCATGTTGCTGCTCCTATTCTTTGGAACAATCTGCCCGACCACATCCAGAACGCCCCTTCACTGGCCATGTTTAAGCAACAACTTAAGACACACCTCTTCCTGGAGGCTTATGGCTGCTAGTTCCACAAGCACTTTCACTTACATGCATTCACACACACGCTCACACACTGACGCGCACACACACACTCACACTTTCCTACACGATGCTCTGTGAAGCGACCTTGGGTGTTTTGAAAGACGCCATATAAAACGAAAGTATTATTATTATTATTATTATCACCTGGCCTCATATTGATTCCCCTCAAATTTCCTGCTGTGAAAGTGAAAGCCAGATTGGGAAACTCCAACTCCCATTGTCATTGTGACACAGCACTCCACAGCACACAAGTGAACACTGCACACTGCACACAACAAAATTGCATTTATGCCTCACCCATGTAAGGGGGCAGCCCTCAATGGCGCCCCAAGGGAGCAATGCGACGGGACGGAAACATGATCAGGGTACCTCAGTCATGGAGGAGGATGGGGTAGAGCACTGGTTAATTACTACCCCCCACCAACTTGGTTTTCCCTTGTAAATTTAGCTCAGAATGTATCCTCCTTCAACCCCTCCTGCATTTTTCAACAGGGTTAAGGTGAAGTGGCTACTGAACAGGAGATAAAGGTTACAATAGAGTCTAGACCATCCACGGAGGAGCCATAAAGTGTTCACTAGGAAGTCAGGCCTGAAAGAGCCTTGTCTTAGACTTGTAAGGGAGAGGGATGGGCTGTGCCGGGCAGCCATTGTAACACCCTTCCCAAGTCAACTGCTTGTGCGGAGAGAGATAATACTAAGACATGCTAAAGAGGCTTTGAATAAAACAAGAACTATGACTTTGGGTCGGGAGGTACCCCGCGCTTTTCTCTGCGAGTGGTCAAAATGTCCCGAGTGGTACCATTCTAGGGAAAAAGAGTCTTGTAATAAATTATCCTTATCGCAGGGTGATTATTCCAAAGGACCAAGAGCACTTTCGCACACAAGAGAAGAAAAAGGAAACTTTAGACGTGTTTTATAATAGCAGTGGACAAGATAAGGCTCCATTTTCTGGCAATAATATTCCATGCGTATATAGATTAGTAACATCTGTGGAAGACAAAGGATTAAAGTGAGAAACAGCTCTGTGTGCATGTGTGTGTGCGTGTATGTGTGTGGTGTGCGTGTGCGTGTGCGTGTGCGTGTGCGTGTGCGAGTGCGTGTGCGTGTGCGAGTGCGAGTGCGTGTGCGTGTGTGTGTGTGTGTGTGTGTGTGTGTGCGTGTGCGTGTGTGTGTCTGTGAGTGCGTGTGTGTGTGTGTGTGTGTGTGTGTGTGTGTGTGTGTGTGTGTGTGTGTGTGGAGGCTCTAATTGGAATAGCAGCAGAGGGGGAGCCTTTCAGTCGGAGTTCTTTGTGCTCGCTATGTGTCATATTTTCATTCCAATCTCTGCTCTTCTCTTTTCTATGAATTTTGCCCCCCTCTGTCTCTGTCTCTCTGTCTCTCTGCCTCTCCCTCTGTCTCTGTCCCTCGTTCTTCTGCACTCTATTGTCATGCTGTGTCTGTGTATCTCTCCGCCATTCTGTTTATCTTTGTGTCTGTTTGTCCGTCTTTGATGATTTTTTTCAACTAGCCAAAATGAAATTTAACCCGCATTTGGCAGGTTGACGGGTATTAATTTAGAGCCCTGTGTATGCGTATATCTCTGTTATCCATCATGAGAGTAGATGAAGCTGGTATTGAGCTGTATTTGCATTGATTTTGATTTTGTGGA
>NC_085878.1:41802236-41807236 GCF_034702125.1 Engraulis encrasicolus
TAGGTTTACATATGCCAGTAGAATATTCATTTTTGTAATTATTTTTCAGAGAATATGAATGATAACACAAATCCCTTTGGGTCACATATGTTCATTGTCTGAATGAAGCCATTTATTGTAAAACAACAACTGTGTTTTTAGATAATAATAGCAACCCAATGACAATAACCCAATAATCTACCCAAATAAGCTTAAATCCTAAATTCACATACCCTGATTATTAACATTCAAACAACTTGACACAAATGGGTCTGAATGGCCTTTATAGATAACAATCTTAACAAGTGATCAGTTTCCTTGTGATTTGTTTTTGTGTACAATTTCTATGAGTTGCTTGCTGGACCCTAAAGAGAACCTTGCAGTGCTGCACTGACAGTTTTCATAAAGTAAAAGATTTGGGGTCGGATAATTCAACTCTATGAAACAGGAAAGAAATAGCAAGCATGTCAGTTGACACTGTTGAAAGTTCAAATATAGCTGCAAGCAGCAATGCGGGGCCAAGCAGTAAACTTGCCAAAGTCGCCACGGCAACAGAAGGAACTGCAGCGCAAAATTCAAAATGGCGGTATTTCCCTTCTGCGTTTACATAACGTTATATAGTGCGTTGGATTCGGCTTGGCCCAAGGATTCTAGAGATAATAATATATTTTACATTGTGTACATAGTTTAAAAGCTACAGGCAAAAATGTAGCTAAAATGTTGACCTGTTGGTGGCGCTACAGAGTTTGAGCTGGGGGTCTGAATTTTTTTTCAGTAGGTCATAGGATGGACATCTATGTGTGTAAAAAATCCTAGCCGAAACCGACAAAGGGTTGCTGAGATATGACCTCACTTCCTGTTTTGCCACTTTTACAACAATTTTGATTGGCTGTCACGGCTAAACGATAAAAGATATCTAATATTCCTTGAGACCCCATACAAACCTCAGTACAGAGATACAATATACCGAATTTCGGGAGAAATGGTCAAAAATTGCGGGAAAAATAGCATTTTTATTGAATTTTACAAAGTTCAAAATGGCGGGAAACCTATCCAGGCAGAAAATGACGTCATAGGGCGCGTTGGATTCGTCTTGGCCCAAGGATTCCAGGGATACCAGGTTTATGAAAATTGGCCCATCGGTTCAAAAGTTACAAGCAGAAATGTACCTGCGACTTTCACCTGCTGGTGGCGCTAGAGTATTGGGGCTGGGAACCTATAACTCGCTGTGGGTAATGTTGATGCTGCCTCAAATATGTGTGCCAATTTACAGCATTTTTCTATGTATGGTTCTATGGGATACCATAGACTTACAGTGAATTTTACAAAATTCAAAATGGCGGAATTTCCCTTCTGCGTTGACATAACTTCATATAGTGCGTTGAATTCGGCTTGGCCCAAGGATTCTAGTGATAATAATATATTTTACATCGTGCATATGGTTTAAAAGCTACAGGCAAAAATGTAGCTAAAATTTTGACCTGCTGGTGGCGCTACAGAGTTTGAGCTGGGGTTCTGATTTTTTTTGTGGTAGGTCATGGGATGGACTTTTATGTGTGTACAAAATCCCAACCTAATTCAACAAACGGTTGCTGAGATATGACCTCACTTCCTGTTTTGCCACTTTTACGACAATTTTGATTGGCTGTCACGGCAAAACGATAAAAGATATCTAATATTCCTTGAGACCCCATGTGTAGCTCAGTCCAGAGATACTATATACCGAATTTCGGGCGAATTGGTCAAAAATTGCGGAAAAAATAGCATTTTTATTGAATTTCACAAAATTCAAAATGGCGGGAAAACTATCCTGGCGGAAAATGACGTCATAGGGTGCGTTGGATTTGTCTTGACTCAAGGATTCCAGGGATACCAAGTTTATGAAAATTGGCCCAGCGGTTCAAAAGTTACAAGCAGAAATGTACCTGCAACTTTGACCTGCTGGTGGCGCTAGAGCGTTGGGGCTGGGGTCCTATAAATTGCTGTGGGTAATGCTGAGACTGCCCCGAATGTGTGTGCCAATTTACAGCATTTTCCTGCCTACGGTTCTATGGGCTGCCATAGACTTGCAGAGGGATAGGAATGGTGACTAGAGAATAATAATGAAGAAAACCTACTAACTCTATAGGGGCCTTCGCCAGCTTCGCTGCTTGGCCCCTAATTAAGAAGTGTAATACGAGGGGCTCTGTTGAAATCAAGCCATAGTCAGGTAGATCAAATACAATGTCAGCCATACACACCAGGCAAAATGTTCAGGAGGAAAAGGAGAGCAACAAAATAACATCAGGTCAACATCTTCAAAAACATAAAATGAAGGTCCTGAACAACATCACTGAGCCACTCAGGGGAGACCTCAAACATGGAGCTCCAGCAAAATACCAAAAGATATTATAGAAAACACCCATTTTACGAGGAAGATTTGGGCAGGTGTGCCATCTATGAAAATAAGATAACTACCACAACCGATTTCAAGCAGTCATTGATGTTAAAGGGGATTGCTGCCCCCCATGAAAAAGGGTATGTAACCTTTTGATCTGTGAAATATGGGTAGTTTATGTTGTGATTACGATTTTGAAATATAGGCGACATAGGCGATTGCTGATAAATGTCTTTGGCCAGTCACTGGTAATGAGTGTGTTTTTTCATCAAATTGTCTGAATTCAACTGGATCACACCACACTCTCGCTGAAAAGGTGTCAAATATAAACAAAAACGGTGTAGAATGTACTGAGCCCTGAGGAAGGTCAGTAGACTGACAGCTTAGCTTATTAATATTAAGTACATTCTTTCAGGGTATGTCAGGTTATGAGCTGCACTGTATTACATTGCAATAAAAGGTTTCTCCTTCATCTGTTGATAGTTTATTACACAGTTACTACTGCAGCACACACAGTATTGTTCCACAGATACCTGTGGAACAGAATACAGGTGCTGTTGAGTTTTTTTTGTATTTTTTTTTTTTTTTAAATCATTCACCAGCACAGATGGTGTAAGTGTCTGTGGGATGAAAGTCTATTTCAAAGTGACACATTGGGAAACAAGGATGTACGTGAACCTTAGTAGCATGTTGACCTTGCCAAATGCCACACACAGTTGAGACAGCTGTGCTCTCTGCTCTGTGAGAGACTGGATTTTTAAAATAAACTGAAATGATCAACACTCATGCAGTGCGGTTTTCTAGGAAATTCTGCAGACAACAGAAATCCAGAGGGCTGTCTATTTCATAACTGCAATATGTCCGTGAGTCACGTCTGTGATATCAGTGAGACTCAGGACCAGGGAGTAAATCTGGCCCACAGTGTCACACAGCAAATCGGTTAGAGTACATTTAACTCTGAGAGTGTTAAATTTAACACTACCCCAGAGTATATATTATCATCCTCACTGGCCAGTGTTAACTAACACTAACACCTCATTTGGGTCTAGTATAATTTGAAATGCACATGAATTACAAGTGAGCCCATATTAGTGTAAACCTCATCACAAGAAGCCGTCCTACTACCTGCCTACTAGACCCAGTGCCCACGAACCTTCTTCAAGACATTGCCCAAACAGTGGTCCCAGCAATCACGTCCATCATGAACTCCTCACTCTCCTCCGGCACTGTCCCCTCCGCCTTCAAACAAGCAAGGGTGACACCACTACTGAAGAAGCCTACACTGAACCCTGCTCATGTCGAAAACTACAGACCTGTCTCACTGCTTCCCTTCCTATCCAAGACGCTAGAAAGAGCAGTTGCAAAGCAGGTCACCAACTTCCTAAATTAGAACGGATTACTGGACCCAAAACAATCTGGTTTCAGAAGTGGACATTCAACTGAAACTGCGTTACTCTCAGTGACTGAAGCTCTAAGGACTGCAAGAACGGAAGGATTATCTTCGGTCCTCATACTACTAGACCTGTCTGCAGCCTTTGACACAGTCAACCACAAGATCCTCCTGAGGATACTCACAGCCATGGGAATCACAGGCGTTGTCCACTCATGGTTCAACTCCTACCTCTCTGGACGCACCTTCAGTGTGTCATGGCAAGGGAAGCTGTCTACGACTCACACCCTCTCCACAGGCGTACCCCAAGGATCAGTGCTAGGACCCCTTCTGTTTGCAATATACACCTCCTCCCTGGGACGTGTCATTCAAACACATGGGTTCTCCTACCACTGCTATGCTGATGACACCCAGATGTACCTGTCGTTCCGTCCAGAGGACACCACGGTTTCGGAACGCATCTCTGCCTACCTCACCGATTTGTCAACATGGATGAAGGACCACCACCTACAGCTGAACCTGGCCAAGACAGAGCTCCTGGTGATCCCAGCTAAAGAGTCGCTCAGTCACAACATCAACCTCAAGATAGGCTCCACCATCGTGACCCCAAACAAAGTCGCCAAAAACCTTGGCGTCATGATTAATGATGAGCTGTCATGCTCCAACTACATCAACTCGGTCACCCGGACCTGTCGACTCCAGATGTCCAACGTACGGAATATCAGACCTGTGCTGACACAATATTCTACACAACGACTGGTCCAGGCCACGGTCCTGTCCCGCGTTGACTACTGCAACTCACTCATGACAGGTCTACCTGCTTGTGCGATAAAGCCTCTGCAGATGATCCAGAATGCGGCGGCACGATTGATATTCAATCAACCCAAAAGGACCCATGTTACTCCTCTATTTATTGAGTTGCACTGGTTACCGATCGCCGCCCGGATCAAGCACAAGGCATTGACCCTTGCCTACAAAACCATCACAGGAACGGCCCCAGCTTATCTGAAGGACCTACTAACGCCTTATGTTACAGGAAGAGAACTGCGCTCATCCAGCACAAGCCGCCTGGCTCTGCCATCCAGTCGCTCTAGGTACTCCCAGTCAAGATTGTTCTCCGTTGTGGTACCCAAGTGGTGGAACAGTCTCCCAGAGGCAGCAAGACTAAGCACATCTCTTGCAGCCTTCAAGAAACAACTAAAGACATTCCTCTTTCGAGAGAATCTACTAGACTAATGCTTGAACTGGCCTTGC
>NC_085878.1:41812236-41814736 GCF_034702125.1 Engraulis encrasicolus
CACGGCTGTGCCATCTCCGCATGTCACTGAAAAATATTTATTTTTAACAGTGTCACCAATCAAACATTTATCTCCAGCTACTGACAGAAGCCTGTCTCCGGTGATGCGTATTTTCAGGGCCTGCCATCAAAATGCACACACACACTTCTCTCTAGTGCTCTTGTTCTGTCTTCAACCGCCTCTCTCTCTCTCTCTCTCTCTCTCTCTCTCTCTCTCTCTCTCTCTCTCTCTCTCTCTCTCTCTCTCTCTCTCTCTCTCTCTCTCTCTCTCTCTCTCTCTCTCCTTATCCTATCTCCATTTTTTCTCTCTTCTTTCTCATTCCTTCTCTCCATCTGTGATGCTCTCTCTTCCACTATCATTCTCTCTCTCCTTCCCTCCCTGCCGTGGGAGGCCTGGAAATAAAACCACGAGCCTCAGCAGCTCACGATAGTCCTGTCCTTCACTGAGAGCTCTTTGTCACGAACGCCTCCATTTGCATTCAAGAGCAGCGTGCTCCAAGTCTCCGAGGGCCACTGGGTATGCCGCTCCTACCAAGAAGGGCTCTTTTACAAATCTAACCTTGATTCTGATGTGGGGTCACCAGAGCTTGGTCACCATCAGAGAAAGAAAATGCCTCCTTTAACATCTTCCTTTCTTCTGACGACCTGGAACACAGATCTTGAACCCAGCAAGATGTGTTTGATTGTTAGTTGCTCACTATATATATCAATGTACTTTTACGTAAATACTTTTAAGTATTATGCTTGTTGTTATTCTGATGTCAAGGGTAAAGCACATGCGCGTGCGTGCGTGCGTCCGTGGGTACGTACGTGCGTGCGTGTGTGCATCTTTGCATGCAAGCGTGTGTGCAACCTGTGTGTATGGTATGCAACCATGTGTACGTATATGTGCCTGTGTGTCCATTTGTGTCCGAGCATCTGTGAGTGTGTGTGTGTGTGTCTGTGTGTGTGTGTGTGTGTGTGTGTGTGCATGCAAGAATGTGTGTTTGACATGCAATCTGTGCTGAGCCAATGAAGGTCACATCCTCACCCATGCATCATCGGTGGCCGTGTTGGCGGTCACATGTGTGTCCCCGAATTACAGCCGGTTCAGGGCAAGTGTTTGATCACCTGGGTGTCAGGCCTTAATTTGCTCATCCATATTAGATTAGTACGGGTTCAGTGGAGAGCTCAAGGGGAATAACAAACAGTGTTTGTCATAAAGCCCTTTGATTAAGTCCCGTCCACCCCTGTTTGTTGTGCTGTTGTCTGTGTGTGTGTGTGTGTGTGTGTGTGTGTGTGTGTGTGTGTGTGTGTGTGTGTGTGTGTGTGTGTGTGTGTGTGTGTGTGTGTGTGTGTGTGTGTGTGTGTGTGTGTGTGTGTGTGTGTGTGTTTGTGTGCCTGTGTGCGCGTGTGCGCGTGTGTGTGTGTGTGTGTGTGTGTGTGTGTGTGTGTGTGTGTGTGTGTGTGTGTGTGTGTGTGTGTGTGTGTGTGTGTGTGTGTGTGTGTGTGCGTGTGTGGCAGCTGAATTATGCGGAGTCCAGACTCTCTCAGCTGGAGGGCTGCCACTGTGAGCGGACCTGCAGCATCAACGGCATGGTGTACCGCGACAAGGAGCTGTGGGTGGAGCCAGAGAACTGCAGGAACTGCGTCTGCAAGGTGAGCCAATATGTGATTGGTTCCAATATGATGACACGACTCACGAGCACAGACACATTGCCCATTGGTTCCTCACTTTTCTGAGTTGGGAAAAATGTTGTAAACGAATTCGTGAGAGAGGAATGGTCCCCTTGCTGAACAGTTTTTCAATGTCCCTTATTTTCAACTTGATTTGAAGTGATACAGTTTGGCCGACAGTGTGCAATGTCGCTGGGAATGAAGTAGTGTAATAGGAAGTAGCTTATATAGCAAGACTGCAGTTGTAGAACTGTGTATGTAAGCCAGCCATAGTGGAAGTGTTTGTGGTAAGCCAAAAGCAGTCGTTGATGCCTGTCTTTATGGTAGTTGTGGAGATTATGGAGAGAGAGAGAGAGAGAGAGAGATTGAAAGAGAAAGAGAGAGAGAGAAAGAGAAAGAGAAAGAGAGAGAAAGAGAAAGAGAGAGAAAGGGAAAAGGAAAAGGAAGAAAATGATAGAGGAAGAAAGAAAATAAAGAGGGATGGAGCGAGCAGGGGGAAATAATAGACAGTGTCACAGTGTCAAAGCAGATGGCAGCAGCTCAGGGCCTGAGAATCCCTCAGCACTGTACATCTTATGAGCCTTTAGACTTCACTTTAAAAGCCTTTAGACTTCTCTTTAAAAAGCTTTTAGACTTCACTTTAAAAACCTTTAGACTTCACTTTAAAAACCTTTAGACTTCACTTTAAAAGTCATTAGACTTAACTTTGAAAGCCTTTAGACTTCACTTTAAAAGCCTTTAGAATTCTCTTTAAAAGCCTTTAGACTTAACTTTAAAAGGCTTTCGACTTCACTTTAAAAGCCTTTAGAATTCTCTTTATAAAACTTTTAGACTTCAATTTAGAA
>NC_085878.1:41819736-41827236 GCF_034702125.1 Engraulis encrasicolus
TGATGCACTTAGGCTAATCAGGGGGCATGTGTGGCCATAGAAATTAATACAGAGACCCCAGCAGGATTGTTATAGCTTTTCCTTTTGGGAGTGTAAGTAATGTATTGTTTTTAGCATAGGCTAATTGCAGTGTGTGGGCATAGGTGGGTACTTGAAGCAGAGGGAGGTTAACCTGCCCCCACATGTGAAAGTTCAAGTTCAAGTTCAAGTTCAAGTTTATTGTTGCCATATCAACAGTATAACATACAGTTGCTAGGGAATGTCTTTTGGTTTGCTCACAAATTTAGCAACACAAATACAAATAGCTAAGACAAGAAAACAAGAGGGAATTATACATACAAATAAACATTGAAAAGTGCAATAAGACATAATTCAGTACATAGTGCAAGGTAAGCAAGAGGTAGAAGGCCAGGCAGTGGAGTGGCTGTAAAGTGCTAGTGCATGTTCAAGTTCAAGTGGCGGATGACTTGTGGGTAGGTGCTGTCCCTAAAACGTGTGGTATTGTTGCATGGGATGCTGCGGTATCTTTTCCCTGATGATAGGAGTGTGAATAGATGGTGTGCTGGGTGTGTGGGGTCAGAGATGATGTTCTTGGTGAGGGTGAGGGTGAGCTGAGCAGAGCTGAAATGAGCACCCCTTACCAGGAGTTGTTGAATGGTGATCAATGACCTCTGGGGGACATGGCCTTCAAACAACCTTTATATTTCCCTCCATCCCTCTCTTTGCCTCACTCACTATCTCTTTCTTTCAGTCTGTTCCCTATCTCTCTCACACTCTTTCTTTGTCAATCTTACAGGCTCCTCCCTTTGTCCTTCTTTTTCTCTCCCTCTTTCCCTCTGTCTGTCACTCCCCTCTCTGCCTGCTCTCTGGCTCTCTTGTTCTCGTGCACACACACACACACACACACACACACACACACACACACACACACACACACACACACACACACACACACACACACACACACACACACACACACACACACCTTTAGTTGTGAGCGGATAACACAACCAGAATCACTGCTGTTCAATGAATCAGTGTTGAGCGTGAAAAGAGAAGGAAAGAGAAGAGGCTCCATCTCCCTGTCTGCACTTCCAAATGAAGACGTACGTGTTCACTGGCTGGAAGAGGATGACATTTTTCAGGAATTCCCGTGGGTCCCGCGGGTCCTGCGGGATTCACGCGGGATGGGAGACAAAATTTTAAAGATGAGCGGGAGTGGGCAGGAGCGGGAAAAAAGATGAATGGGAGCGGGCAGGAGCGGGAATAAAAATGAATGGGAGCGGGAATGCTCGCTGATTTTTTCATTAAAAAAGCCTATGAAACGGGAGTGGGATTGATTTTGAGTGGGAGTGGGCAGGATTGGGAAACATTCTTTTCAGGAGTGGACGGGATGGGATTTGTTTCTTTTACTCCAGTCCGGGATGGGACGGGATGGGATTTTTTTTCTGGGACCGGGATGGGACGGGAGTGAAAATCCACTCCCGTGTCATGCTCTACTGTCTGGCACAGCAACTCCGTCCTGTAGAAGCTTGTAGAAACCTTACGATCAGAGGGGGCATCAGAAGCCTTGGCTGTCAGGCTGTTCTGGGGTGCATTTCTGGAAAGCGTAGTTGCTAACTATGTTAGCTACTTTGTTGCTTGCAATGCAATTTCCCATTGGCAACTACCGAAGTTGCTAACTGCTAACAACTACGCTTTCGAGAAATGCACCCCAGGGCTAGCCTAGCGCAGCCAGACCCGTACAGCAAAAAGCTGTACCAGGGTCTAGGAGGGCTGGGCGGCAGTGTGGGCGGGATAAACGGTTGCTTCAGCACTCAACGTCACGCAATAGGATGGTGGAACAACCAATCCCCACACACTTCTGTGTAACGTCACAGCTGTCTTTCACAACGTACACGCGACACGCCCCTTTGAAGGTGCAGCGGCAACTTCGAGCCGTCGTAGCAGTGAACTCGTGTGATGACCACAGCCACAAACAAGTTTCCTAATAAATCGTGTTTTCACTTATACAGTTCAAAAATGCATCGTTTTCAACCACATGGCCCTCCTTGATCAATCAGCGAAATGTCGAGAAATGTGGGGCTTGTTCAATGGTTATATTTATGATTGTTGTCAACATGGCATGTTCGGTGTTAGCTAGCTAGCTGTATACCCATAACTAATACATGGCTAGCCGCTAGCTCGGTAGACTAGGTGTCATTCCCATCTATTTAGTAAGCGACTTACAGACTTTCAAAGCTCCCAAATGTCTCGTTTTTAATGACATGGATCTTATTAGAATTTGGGGCAGGCATATAATACAAGGCTGGATACCTAGCTCTGTTATTGACGACAGGTTAGCTAGCCACTAGCGAGGGCCTCTTTGTAGGTGAAGCGGTTACTTCCAGCCGTCGTAGCAGTGAAAGCGTGTGATGACCACAGCCACAAACAAGTTTCCTAATAAATCGTGTTTTCACTTATACAGTTCAAAAATGCCTCGTTTTCAACCACATGGCCCTCTTTGATCAATCAGCGAAATGTCGAGCAATTTGGGGCTTGTTAAATGGTTATATTTATGATTGTTGTCAACATGGCATGTTCGGTGTTAGCTAGCTAGCTGTATACCCATAACTTTCCCTGATTGTCGCTCCCAACGCAGGACGCTCCCACTAGCCAGACTATCGATCCCATCTATTTAGTAAGCTACTCAAAGACTTTCAAAGCTCTAGCCTCGCGAGCCATCCTACGTACTTCCGCCAAAGGATTGGCTCCACTACTGTAGTCTGGCCGTGCTTCTCTGTGGAGTGCTTGCAGCAGTAGAATTTTGATTGCAACGCCCCCCCAGAAAACAGCCAATAATCGAATACGCCCCCCACGTGGGGACGAAAGGGGGAGAACGCTCGTGACAATGACGTACACATCTGCGCCAGAGCCATTGGTCTGCGCTATGTTGTTGTTGAGTAACTGCCAGCAATTGGGTGAGAGGTGTCCAATAATTTCAAACTATAACTGAGGGCAAACTTCCTGCTTTCTACAATCGCTTCAGAGCAAACAAATGCCAGACCATAAATACGAAATGAAATGGTAGTATTATGGGATGGTCAGGACCAGGCTATCAAAGCTCCCAAATGTCTCGTTTTTAATGGCATGTGTCTTATTAGAAATTGGGGCCGCAATTTCATTCTACACCTACAGTAGTGGTCTGATAATAGCGTGTGACTATCTGGTTCTGTAAAATGCTCAACTTAGCTTACCGAGCTAGTTTAAAACATCGAATGATCAAATGGTAATGTGTTGAGATCTATTTGTGTCTGATAAGTTCATGGTGTATTATTACATCAATCCATGTCAGCCACGAAATGTATTATCATCCAGGCTTTTTAAATTAAGTAAACACTTTCGTGCTGTACGTAGCACGGACGGACACCATGCTTCTTCTTAGAAAGTTTCCTGTTTACTAGGTAGCCCAGCCCCCCTCGCGATTTGATTGGCCCTGTCATCGGATAACTTTCAGCCTCGCAAAACGACCGGGGTCCGCTAGACTGCCCCCGGGAGCAAATTCAATTTGCGGTCGCTAGGGGCGTCTAGATTTCTAGGCTACCCCAGAGCTGGAATGGGCTGCAGGCTGGGCTAGCTGCCTGGTCTTTCGCACCATCCTTGGCCTGAACTACTGTACGCTGTTCACTGGAGCTGGCTGCGGCGCGGACCTGTGTGAAATTACAGTACCTCAGTGGCAGGTGAAGGATTGGGCTGTCTCCAGCGGGGCATGCCAGGCAGGCCTGCAGACCTGAGCAAAATTGCCTCAGCAGTGGTGTAAAGATGGGGCTCTCTCCAGCCGGCCATGCCATGCAGGCCTGCACCCAGCCAGTCATGGGGAGAGAAGGAGACGGCAAAGAGAGTCGAGGGGATGAAGAGAGTGGTGTATAAGAGAGGTGAGGAAATAGGAGTGGAGTGGAAATACTGTAGGAGTAGAGAAATAACATCAACTGAAAACCATAGAGGATAGCTGAAAGTTGCAACTTGAGTGTAGAGCGAGGTACAGAAAAGTATGGAAGTTTGGAGAATTGAGGAGGTTGGAAATGCTCTAGTAGAAGAAATAATAATAGTGTTGCACCGATACCGATACCAGTATCGGCCGGGGCCCCGATACTGCACTAAAATGGTGGTATCGGTATCGGTATCGGTATCGGTATGGATAACGGTATCGGTATCGGCGAGTACCAACAAATAGGGCACCGATACCATTTACAGACGCTCATATGACACTTGAACGCAGCCTTGGGAGGTATTTAAAAAGTATAAAAGTTCTACTGGATTCACTTTGTACAGTATTTCCTGTTTCACAAAGGTAGGCAGCAGCCTGACAAAGCCATGAAAGCAATGATGTTACATCCAAGTAGTAGCCTATGCAGCTCTTCATATATATATACATTTCAAACAGAGTAGTATCGGTAGGTATCAGTATTGGCCTATACTGCATAGTTGGGTATCGGTATCGGGGCCAAAAAATGGTATCGGTGCAACACTAATATCAACTGAGAACCATAGATGATAGCTGGTAGTGGTGTAGACATGTTTTGTGGAATTGAGGAAGTTGGAACTAGGAAGGGAGAAATAGTATCAATCAAGCACTGTAGCTTGTACGTGTAAAATGGTTGGTGTTACCAGGGAGATGGCGAGGAGTTACACATTAGGTTGACCACAGGGTGCGGACAATTGCATTAGCCCATTTTAGCCTAATGAGTGGTATATGTTGTTTGACCTTTGGTGCCTGAAGATACATATACACTGGATTCAGGCTCTTGAATGTTAGCCTTTTAAAGAAAAATATGGGTATGTTACAGCTGAATGAACACATTCTAATGCAAGATAAGGGTCGTAGGGTTTAAATGCAACTTATTTTGTGTTTTTATGTGCATCAGAGGCTGGGAAATGTAGGCGTTTTTTGCAGGTGCTTTAGGCATCAATGGGTTAACTCAGAACCATAGATGCTAGCTAGTAGCTCATTGTTGGGCATAGGTAAAGAGCAGCATGTATTGGGATAGTTGATGGAGTTACATGTACAGATATTGAAAAATAACCAGCACTGAAATCTTCACATTCTGCTGAGTACAGTCTCTGATGGCCAGGAGTGTGTAATTGTTGAGTGATGTTTTTCTTTGTGGATACACAACTGAGTTTACTGCTGAAAGTTGACAGGCGACGTAGATTGCTTTAGCCCCACATTAGAGAGATAAGGACTGTCATCATGTGGGAGAAATTGTTCCCGGAGGAATCCAGGAGCTTTATGAAAAGCAGGAGGAAGGAAGACATCATTAACGCCACTTCTCATCATACCTAAGGACAGAGAGGGAAGAAGAAAGAACATGAGACGCATGCAAAGTGTGTGTGTGTGTGTGTGTGTGTTTGTGTGCGTGCGTGCGTGCGTGCGTGCGTGCGTGCGTGCGTGCGTGCGTGTGTGCGTGTGTGTGTGTCGCTGTGCCATCAGACATGCTGTCACACTTGCTGTTGTGTACTCTCTGTTCTCTTTTCCAATAAGCCCCTGGGGAAAGAGCTCTCCAACAAACGCCTCTTTGCTGCTTGTTTTGCTAAGCCATTTTATAATCCATGCTTTCTTTCCTCCTCTACTTGCTCTCCCTCTCTCTCTCTCTCTCTCTCTCTCTCTCTCTCTCTCTCTCTCTCTCTGTAGAATGGCTTGATGATAAAAGTTGCGGAGAGCTGTCCCGTCCTCAACTGCACATCAGAGGATCAAGTTCTACCTGAGAGCAGGTGCTGCAACGTCTGCAGAGGTGAGATCTTACCGCACCACTCAGCCCACACTATCCTCTCTCTCTCTCTCTCTGTCTCTCTGTTTCTCTCTCTCTCTCTCTCTCTCTCTCTCTCTCTCTCTCTCTCTCTCTCTCTCTCTCTCTCTCAAATCAAATCAAATCAAATCAAATCAAACAAAGCTTTATTAGCATGAATGATGCAATCATTGTTGCTAAAGCTGATACAGAAGAAAAACAATATATATATATATAAAAAAAGAAAAAAAAATTATTTAATTTTTTTAAAGGAAAAGGAATGAAAAACAATAACAAATGTCTTTCATTAAACTAATGCAAATATTAAAATGAAACAAGTGAAATAATTGTGTTAAATTAAACATAAATGAAATTATTCTTAAGGAAACTAACCATGTAGGCCATGTATATAATCTATATTTTTTATTTCGGTACTCATACATAAATACATAGGCCTACATGCTTATACGTGCACATACATACAAAATATTGTTCAAACATCTCTTAACTGGTGGCATGTCATTAAGTAATCTGCTGCTAAACAGCAATAGTTGATGTCTTCTCCCAATAATATAAATATAATTTCCTTTATTGACAGGTTGTCAAAATTGGGTATTTTTGTTCTCAGCATATTAAAGAATACCTGTCTTGTGGCAGTGTATTTGGAACAGTGAATTAAGAAGTGTTCTTCATTTTCGATCATGTTTATACAATATACACAGGTTTCCTTTCTCTCGGTAGCCACGTTTTGTGGGTGTCTTCCCTTTTCAATGTTCAAATTGTGGTCACTTATTCTATATTTCGTCATGAGTCTTTCTTTTTTTTCTTTCTCTAACTTGTAGTAAAATATGGCGCTAGACAGTATGGTCTCTCTAAAGCCCTGTATATGTCTAGTTTCTGATTATTTTTTTATTTTCATTCTCCCAAAAATTCCAGATACTGATTTTTGTTTGTTTTGTCTATATCTATAAGTAAAGATTTTGTAATATGGCTTAAGTGTGTTATCTTGTTCTTATATGCTATTTTAAAGAGGACGTCATTTTCTGTGGCCAACTTATGATGAAAGGCCTTTAGATGATATGATGTAGAGTTGCTATGAGCTAGGTGTAGCCAGAATTTAGATGCTCTTTTATTGACTTCAATAGAAAGCGGAAACCTCCCCAGTTCTGCTCGGCATGCCATGTTAGATGATGTTCTGTGTACCCCTAATATGTCTTTGCAGAACTGAATATGAAATAGTTCTGTTGGGCCTTTGTCCCATTGTCTATGGTCTATACTGAGTTGAGCCCCCCAGATCTCACTACCATAGAGTGCAATCGGTTTGATGACAGTGTCAAATAGTTTAACCCTCTGAGGTCTAAGGCCTTTCAGAGGCTTTTAGGCTGCTTGCACCACCCTGACATTTTCAAGTATTTTCAGCTAACAGTAAGCATCTATGCAAAAGTGGAATATATGGTTGTATTGTGAAAAGCCTGACAAGAAATAATCTGAAAAAAAATTGGATGTCATACAAACATGTTTTATTTAAATTGAGTATAAACACAACTGTACAAAAAAACAGGTTTCAGACATCTTCAAAAAGTTCAAGAAAACACACAATAAATATATCTAGCCAAGACTTTTGAAGTTTGAATCTTGTAAACAAATGTGTTGGCAGCATAAAAGTGAAAAGGGCATTTAGAAATGTTTTGTTGTTTTCATACAAAATGCAAAAAAGAATGACTATGTCACTGCC
>NC_085878.1:41832236-41842236 GCF_034702125.1 Engraulis encrasicolus
ATCCCTCCCATATGAATCACAATCAAGCATTTTTCTATGATAAAGAAGAAAATTGTTTCCTCGCGCAAAGGATAATGTTAATTGGAAATGAAACCTGAACGGTGCCTTTTTTTTTTCTTTTTTTTCTTTTCAGGTCACGACTTCCCTCATAGGAATTGCACCTACACAGTGAAAATAGCCCTTAGATTGTGAAAATTGTAGCTCAAGGTTGTAGACTAAGTCTTCATGTTGTTTATTTTTTCCACTGATGTTAATGCCCCTCAATTTTCCCTCATACCGCTGATATACCCTTTGGCGCTGATATACCCTTTACCCTTAAAAGTGTTCTTCCCATGAACCGGAATTTGTATATGAATAAGAGGAAAATGATTTCCTCTTGAAAAAGATAGGCCTAATGTTAATGACCTGAAATCACAATCAAGCATTTTTCTATGATAAAGAAGAAAATTGTTTCCTCTCGCAAAGGATAATGTTAATCTGAAATGAAACCTGAGTGTTCACCTTTTGTGCCTTTTCTATTTTTTTGTTTCTTTTCAGGTCACGACTTCTGTGCTGAGGGAGTTATTTGTGGAGAAAACTCGGTGTGTAAGAACCAAGATACCAAAGCCAAGTGTGAATGCAGGAGTGGCTTTGCCTCCGTCCATGGGGACTCCACAGACTGCGAAGGTAAGAAGAGAGTAGAGCTTGGGCCTCCTTAATATTCCTCCTACAGAGAACACAGCAGGACTGTGGGGTCACTTGAGTTCTCCTGTTGCTGCAGCAAGAGTTGTAATAATCTTCTCCTGTTACTCTCTATTGGATTTGCACTCACACACACATTCACACAAATCTAATTATCATGTGATATGCTTTATGCTACCACACCGTGGCGGAGTAATTAAGTTGAACATAATCAACAAGGCAAATGGTGTAGTTGATGTATTGAGTTTACAAGGCCTGGACATTGAGTTCTAAATAGGTTGTTTTTCTGGACTTTGGACCTGTGAGTCGTTCGAAAGTCTTTGGATAGTATTCAGATGCTGAGTAATATCAATGCCTTTTTGAACTTTTGAAAATCCTTCAAATCACTTGTGCGAATGGTCCGCATTGCGTTAAGATGTGTACGCTCAGCGTTTTAAGTTGTAATATTGCCGTCCGTGAGGGATTCAGGCTCATGTTACATTTTCAGCATACAGCTGAGGTGGTGCAAGTGCCAGTCAGTCATTAAACCCCATTTCCTTTGCATTCCCTTTGAAGCTAACAGGGCTCAGAAGCCACCTGTCAGTGCTCTTCAAGAGTGGTAGTAGTAAGCTTATAGTCTGCTGTCATCTGTTTGTAATACATTAACCTTCTGGAGTCTAAGCTCCCGCAGGTAGGAATTTTGACACTTTTCCAAAAGCACATCTATAACTCTGTGAGTTTTTGTCATTCAAACATATAAGTGACACCATTAGAAAGAAAATTATCACATGGAAAACTGACATGGGGGTTGGGGCCATCAGGTGTTACACCCATCTCATTAGTATTCAACTAACAGAGAAACTGGCTTGACTTACAATTACTTTTTCACACTGTATGGAAACAACAAAACATTTCTGAATCTCTTTTTACTTTTATTGAATGCCACACTGTGTTTGGATTTTTGACATTAGAGTACCAGACAACAGACAACTTTAGAACATTTTTGAACAGCCACATAATATTTTGTGACACATAATAGACACATAACACGGTACGTATAAAAGCTGTGAGAAAAAAACGTGCTATTACGGGCTGACAATCTATGCATGGGAACAAAAAAAGCGTACAATTACGTTGCGTGGCATTCAATATGTTTAACAAAGAGGATTTATGGGTTTCACAAAGATTAACTTTGAATTTCACTGAAATATGTATCTCTAGATGAAGTGCTTTTGACAGCATGCAGTATTATTCAGTACTGAGCATTGGATGAGGAAAATATGAAAATATACATTAAATTGTATTGCATGTATTACATCCATAACTACAGTACATTATACAGAGTGCAGTTCTGAGCTGCAACTTGGGCTCTGCATCACCATTATGGCTCCACACTTTCATTTCCAATCATCCCTTCTTCTCTTTAAGTGCTGTGAAATACACACACTACACACCATACACACAATACACACTATCTACAGCACTGTAGCTATTTTTCCAATAGAGATAATTAGTTATGAAAGTTAAAAGCGTCTTGGGATTAATTACCAGGTTTTTTTTAGTTATGGAAAGGTACACCTTTAGAGTACCACAGCTCTTTACGCATTCATACTTTCTTTCCCTTTTTACTTCACAAACACATGCACACATGCACACACACAGCATGTGCGCTCGCACACACATACAGACAGTATTTCAGTCTCAGTATATCAGTACATTTCTGAGTTCTTTTGTTGTTGGTTGACATTTTTCTTTTTTTCTTTCCTCCTGCATTTCAAGCAGTTATAGTTCAAGCCAATTACTCTTATCACTTCTGGTGGTCACTCACAGATAGGGAGGTCAAATTGACACTGACAGCTTGCTGAAATGTACCTGTATTTCAGATAGGGAGGTCAAATTGTTGTTGAAAGCCTGCTGAAATGTATCTGGTGTGACTGATGTGGACTTCCACTGTTCTGAATCTACAAGTGCATAGAGATATCATTTTTGGATTTTAAAATGTTCCGCTTGGACCTTTTCTATGTTCTCTCTCCATGTAGCAAATCACGTAACCTGTGTGAGTGAATAAGATTATTGAATCTTTTCATGAATTTCCTGTTCAGTCTCCCTACTCCCTGTAATGCCCTACCCATTTCAACAGCAATAGCCATGGATAATAATATAATAAATATCAAAAAATAAAGAGCAGGAGACTGTGGCAAACCGGTTTCTCATTTTTAAAAGTAAAGAAATAAGAAACCGCAGTGCCACAGTCGCCTACTCTTTATTTTTTGATGTCTACTTTACCCACTTACTGTTAGAGCACCCGTGTAAAAAAGTCTGGATCCACACAGTGCTTCAGTTTTTTCCTTTATTTCTGAATCTAATAAATGTATTAGAACAATATAGTTGGGATAATTTGACTTATGTGTATATACAATATGTGTATATTAGCATCAGTGGCAACTGATCTATGGAGCAGCCTGTTCGGCTCCGTAGGGGAGATACTCGTCCTCCACAACCGTATCTCACGCCTTTCGTAAAGTCTTCACGAAAAAAAAGAGTAATTTTCGTGGTGCATTCACGTTATTGCCCGCCTTTCGTAAAGTCTTCACGAAAATAATAGATTAATTTTCACGCTGCCTATTCACTTGAATTGCCCGACTGTTGCCTAGCGACCCACTAGTTTGATGCCCTTTCGGTAGCCTACATGGTAATCAAACATTTCAAACAAGCAATTTAGGGTTAGGTTTAGGGTCAAGGTTAGGGTTAAGGTTAGGGTTAAGGTTAGGGTTAGGGTTAGGTTTAGGGTTAAGTAGGGTTAAGGTTAGGGTTAGGTTTTGGTTTAGGTTTAGGGGACATAAGGCGTAAGTACCGAAAGGGCGTCGAATTAGTGAGTCCCGAGTGTATCAGCAGTGTTCTGTCAGCACCCCCTCCCCGCCCCTGCAACCATAGCAGCAGTGGGGCAATTCAAGTGAATAGGCAGCGTGAAAATTAATCTATTATTTTCGTGAAGACTTTACGAAAGGCGGGCAATAACGTGAATGCACCACGAAAATTACTCTATTTTTTTCGTGAAGACTTTACGAAAGGCGTGAGATAGGGCTCTCCTCCATTGCTGCAGCAGTGGCAGCCAGGGCCGGATTAACGCACAGGCTAGATATGGCTGCAGTCAAGGGGCCCCCACCTGTTAGGGGGCCCCAGATTGGTCAGAAGTGAAAAATTGTAGAACTATGACCAGATGCAATATTGACGAATTCATCTGTCATGTTGAGTACAGTTGGTAGACATTTTATACTTAATTCCTAGCACATAATTATGACACTGTCTATGTAAATTTGTTTGGTGCGAAATTCGCTTTTTGGGGGGCCCCCCACAGCAACCTGTAGCCTAGGGGCCCCAGGCCATCTTAATCCGGCCCTGGTAGCAGCCATCACTGTGAGCTGCTGTGAGGACGCCATGGATAGATCATGTCAACAAGGCAGACAAGGCACTGTGTCCACATGTGTTAAGCCTCACTGTCACAAGAGACAGGTGTATCAAGATTGAAGCAACAGCAACATGAACATGAACGTTTTCCCCTTCAATTCCATGAAATAGAAACACGCACAAATACACACACACACGCACGCACGCACGCACGCACGCACGCACGCACGCACGCACGCACGCACGCACGCACGCACGCACACACACACACACACACACACACACACACACACACACACACACACACACACACACCATGAAAGATAATAGACACTCGTCGCGTCCTCTTCATAATACAATTTTCCGCTGGGGACAGTTGTCTGTCAAACATATTTCCAGGCAGTTGCTCCCCATATCTCCCCTCGAGCCATAAAATGAATCGTCCACAAATGTGGAATTTTTGCATATACCAGAAATGTCCTAGAATCGCTCCAGAATCCTCTCTGTCTCGTCTGGCCTGTGACTGTGCCTGTGCGATTCCATTACTGTGGGGTGAGCCCACAGGTTGTTTACCTGCTGCCTTGCCTCCCCATTCAGACCAGAGCGTGGTACATGACATGGTCTTTTGTTTTATAATCTCCTGCACAGAGGGGCTGGATTATTCACGCTGCCGATGGTGCATCGGGGAACAAAACATAATAAGGGATTATAGCGGGCCCCCTTTTTTTACTGTAGGGCCCACAGATTAACAACTATCTCTGAGGCTCAGTAGCGACTCTGGCGTTGCCCATCGGCCCGTTTGGGTCTTCATTTGGGTGTCGAAATGAGACTCAACAAATCTAATTCATACAGTCTCTGGGCCCTGATGGGTCAGAAATTGATTGCGTAGCTCGGGGGCTGAATGTTCTGTTTACGCCTCCACAACAACCAAAATGTTCTGCAGTGGTGTTTAATGTCTGCTTAAGTGTCTTTCAAAAACCATAAGCTGAATTGTTATGGCCATCTCGACTCTAATGGCAAGCAAAACACTCGCCAAAAAAGCTGTTATCTCATGCAACCTGCAGAAGGAGCAAAGTACTAAGTAGCGATCATTTCCATAAGCCCTCCTCATCACGTCATTGTGTACTCGTGATTCTTGGAGTATGAGTTATGTTGGCATGTCACTTATGACGGTCGTTTGCATAAATCTTTGTGTGAAAGTGGGAGTTCTGTCTTCTAATGCCATTTTGAATGCAAATGCGGATCAAAGTTGCTTCAGAGACCACATATTCACTTGGCTCATGTCTCTTGCAGTGCATTCCGGTCCAATTTAATGTGGTTTGCCCTGTGTTAGGGACATAAAGACAGCGATTTCCCAATTTGAGCAGCATTTTGGAATGACTACTGTATGAAATGCTGTTTTCAGAACATTGACACTAAATTTGAAAAAGTATGAACACTGTCTTTGCATGCCAATTTACTGTCCTTGTGGTGGATCATGATCTACTGATGACCCTGGTAGCCCAAAACAAATACAATGAGGTGGTGTCAAATTGTAGTTCAGGTTCTAAGAATCAGCATGTGTTTGATTCTGACCTATACGTTTATATATATAAAAAAGACTTGGCAGGTTTTATGTTTGGCTGCTGAGTGTGCAGTCATGGTGTTTAGAGTGTCTGATCGGAATGCAGTCTTCTCTTCCGAGGTGCTTATTTTACATTCCAGTCTGAGGGTCGAGGAGACTCATTAGGCCGATTTCCTCCAACTCGTCTTAGCTGTCTTAGTCCAACTAATTGCCCCAATCAGTCAGGAACTTAATGAGATCTTTCATCATGAGACAGAGAGAGAGAGAGAGAGAGAGAGAGAGAGAGAGAGAGAGAGAAATAGAAAGAGAGGATAGGATAGGATGGGATAGGAAACTTGTGTTCATCACTCATTCCCATGTTGGCAGGACTGGATCCCAGCCTGGCGTACTCCCAGAGTATTTTTCAGCAGCACTTATCCCGAACCTGCGAAAAAGCCCAACAGCTTCCCTCATTGGACCAAATTGACTCCATTACACAGCTACTGGGGAAAAGGACGGAATAAAAAAACAAGACAAGGACAAATCCTTAACAAAGACGAAATGGAAAAAGTTATGAGTTGAGCGGTTATATGAGAAAATAAAAATAAGCACAGGATATTAAAAAATACAAAACAGATGGGAAGGAGGTTTTAATTGTATGTAATGAAACATAACTCTAGTTTAAAACTTTAGCAATTTCACTACCCTCTAAATATATATTTCCTCCACTGTTTTGCACGCTAATTGTAGTTTAAACAGTTTCAGTTTCCAGCACCTACACATACAGTATTGTATGAACAAAAGTCAAGAAACACCGCACACTGCTTACTTTTCTTTACTTTATTTCTCGGAGCGAACAACACGTTTCGCCCGATGACGCATTGGGCGAAACGCGTTGTTCGCTCCGAGAAATAAAGTAAAGAAAAGTAAGCAGTGTGCGGTGTCTCTTGAATTTTGTTCATTGATTCACCTTCTCCTGCCTCACACCTCCACCTGCATTACTGAGGGCTTGTGCACAAGGGCTCTCTTGAACTTTGATACAGTATTGTATGTTAGTCATATCATTACCTTCGCCAGAAGGTTATGTTTTGGCCGCTGTGTCTTTATTTATTTATTTATTTGTGAATATGTTTGTTTGTTTGTTTGTTTGTTTGTTTGTACTTCGTATAACTCAGTCAGAACTGAGCCGATTTTTATGAAATTTGGTGGGATGATTGGTCATGACCCAAGGAACAATCGATTAGTTTTTGGGAGTGATTGGGTCAAAGGTCAAGGTCAAAATGTTTGTTTGTACTTCGTAGAACTGAGCTGATTTTTATGAAATTTAGTGGGATGATTGGGCATGACCCAAGGAACAATCGATTCGTTTTTGGGAGTGATTGGGTCAAAGGTCAAAGGTCAAGGTCACGAAAAGGTCAAAAACGTAAATTGAGCCGATTTTTCTGAAATTTAGTGGGATGATTGGTCATGGCCCAAGGAACAATCGATTACTTTTTGGGAGTGATTGGGTCAAAGGTCAAGGTCACGAAAAGGTCAAAAACGTAAATTAAGCCGATTTTTATGAAATTTAGTGGGATGATTGGTCATGACCCAAGGAACAATCGATTACTTTTTGGGAGCGATTGGGTCAAAGGTCAAGGTCACGAAAAGGTCAAAAACGTAAATTGAGCCGATTTTTCGGAAATTTAGTGGGATGATTGGTCATGACCCAAGGAACAATCGATTACTTTTTGGGAGTGATTGGGTCAAAGGTCAAGGTCAAGATCACGAAAAGGTCAAAAACGTAAATTGAGCCGATTTTTATGAAATTTACTGGGATGATTGGTCATGACCCAAGGAACAATCGATTACTTTTTGGGAGTGATTGGGTCAAAGGTCAAGGTCAAGGTCACGAAAAGGTAAAAAACGTAAATTCAGCCGATTTTTATGCAATTTACTGGGATGATTGGTCATGACCCAAGGAACAATCGATTACTTTTTGGGAGTGATTGGGTCAAAGGTCAAGGTCAATGCGGAATTGAATAAGAGGTCAATACTGGGCCAAAAATGTAATATTACGATATTCCGGTCCGATTTAAATGAAACTAACACCAAAATTTGGAGAATGTTATGCCCCACACTCTGAAGATGGCCAGAAAAAAATAAGTGGCGTAGGCGAAGGTTTGCGCTCTACTGAGTGCCCATTCTAGTCTTCTTCTGTGGTGTGGTTTGTGGTCCGTGCATTATAAAGCAAATAGCTATATTTTGCCACATTCTTTTCCATTTCCATTCCACCTACGTGTACAATTCAGAGTCGATTGAAAAGAGCTGAGCTGACTGCGGTTGCGCTGGACCCATATTTCAGCGGTGACAATTAAGTCTGGCAATCTTCTCCGTGGCTGACTGCTGCGGCAGTACTGATTTAACGTCTCCCAAGAACTAAGACAAATTGTGGCATTACAGTAGCAAAGTAAAAGAGTAAATCATTGTTCAGACAGAGCCAATATAATAAGGTTCCCTTCCCTTTACCCCCCTTTTAAACAGCTCTGTATGTGTGGAGAGCAGGAGCTGCCAAGGCAAAGGAAGCAGCAATAGCAGCAGCGCTCTCTATTTTACCCTCCCACAGTGGAGAGAGAGACAGAGAGAGAGAGAGAGAGAGAGAGAGAGAGAGAGAGAGAGAGAGAGAGAGAGAGAGAGAGATGGCTTTCCTGGAGAGAGAGAGAGACACAGAGAGAGAGAGAGAGAGAGAGAGAGAGAGAGAGAGAGAGAGAGAGAGAGATGCCTTTCCTAGAGAGAGAGAGAGAGAGAGAGAGAGAGAGAGAGAGAGAGAGAGAGAGAGAGAGGTGCCTTTCCTACCTACTGTATCTCCAAAGTGACTCTGGTCTAAGTACAAAGTAAAAGCTGTCATGCTGGAGCCCCGAGATGGAGGATTTCATAATTAAGCTTTCATGTTCTTTACAACATTTATTTATGTGTCAAGTACAAGGACCTGAGCTGACTTTTCTTTTTCTTTCTTTTCTGTCTTTGCAGTTGTGTTGTGCTGTAAAGATACTGTACTGGATTTCTGCTGTGTGTGTGTGTGTGTGTGTGTGTGTGTGAGTGTGTGTGTGTGTGTGTGTGTGTGTGCGTGCGTGCGTACGTGCGCGCGTGCGTGCGTGCGTGTGTGTGTGTTTACTACATCAATCCTAATTAATCCACTGCTGCACAGCTGTGTGTGTGTGTGTGTGTGTGTGTGTGTGTGTGTGTGTGTGTGTGTGTGTGTGTGTGTGTGTGTGTGTGTGTGTGTGTGTGTGTGTGTGTGTGCACCTGCGTGGGTGCGTGCGTGCGTGCGTGCGTGTGTGCATGTATGTCTTTGTGCATGTGTGCATGCGTTTCTACGTGCATACAGTATGTATGTGTGCTGGTGTGATTTATTCACATGTCTTCCAATTGCTGCATAAGCCTTAAAGGAGCCAGCATACTTTCCTTGAGCCCAAGGCCTCACTAGGTATCAGCGTAGTTTTGGCGCAAATGCACATTGATTTCTAGTGGATTCAGTTCATCAAAGGTGCTTGCCTAGCTTTGAGATCAGATTTCAGTGTGTGTGTGTGTGTGTGTGCGTGTGCATACAGTGTGTGGTTGTGAGGGAGCGTGTATGTGTGTGTGTGTGTGTGTGTGTGTGTGTGTGTGTGTGTGTGTGTGTGTGTGTGTGTGTGTGTGTGTGTGTGTGTGTGTGTGTGTGCATGCGTGTGCACGCGTGTGTGCGTGCATTGTCACAAATTGCATTTTTAACAACCATATTTTTAAATTTCCCAAACTCCCACCAACAAGAAGCTTATCTTGCTTCCACACTAAACTCAACATGAAAGGGGGGCCCTTTTTGTTGTCTGGCCCAGGGGGGCATGAAATCATAATCCGTCCCTGCGTTTGTGCATATGTGTGTCTTTTTTTTTTTTCCCGTAGCAGTATCGACTGTCAGTATAGGATAATCTTGAGGTTGGACTGTAACAGTTGAGGAAGTCAGTTCATGTTTTTCGGTTGATGTTTCATAGCCATCTCAGGAGAAGGGATGAGGATGAGCCGGGTGCTGAGCTGTTAAACCAGGGGATTTCATTTTGTGCATTTCTCTGCCATATTCCCTTTCCTCCACCCTAATACACCTATAAATATACATCATGACCTTCAAATGACCTCGAATGTTCTATTGCATCTCATGACGCCATAATTACAGAGAATTTGTCCTCACCCTGACCCGCCCTAGACTGAGCTTGACCCAGACGTTTTGAAATTTAAAAAAAGGCATTTTGTCTTCATGAGTGTAAATGGCTAAATGTCATGTAGAAGTGCTGGGATCGATACCCTCAGGGCCTTCACAGTCTGGGACTCTCATGTGGACACAGTCTGCCTGCACTGCCACTCCAGTCATCCTCA
>NC_085878.1:41852236-41952236 GCF_034702125.1 Engraulis encrasicolus
TGAGTGTGAGTGCACGCACGTGTGCATCTGACCCAAAAAAGCAATCGAAAAAAAAAGACAGAGTGTAGAGCAGAGGAAGGATCAAACAGCACAGTCGATAGTCTAATTGTCACATGCTTGGGGCCACAATCAATCTTCAGCCGGATAGCTATTGCCCCTACTCTACTGTTTGTTGAAGCAACAGGGTGAAGACTCAGAGATGTTTTTATTGTTTCTGACATTAGAGCCTCCCACTGCTGTACTGTCTTTGGCCCTCCCAGGACAAAATTATTGTTGAAGCTGGTATGTCTTTCTATTTGCCTTTTTTTGGAGAGAGGAAACCAACGCACACCAGAGGTTTTGAGGTACAGGTAGCGGGTGCAACATCACTTTTAAAGAGGAAGATACCGCACACTCTTGTCCATTGTGCTGAATTTTATTTACAGAAACAACATTTCGGGCAGTGTGGCCTTTTTGGCAAGTATCTGCCTTTGACCACTGCCCCAGTTTCACCTGAATACCAACTAACTAGCCGTGTGTGTCTTTGTTTGGCCCCCTTGGTGGCTACCTCAGCAGGCCTGGCTGTAAACATTGGACTGAAAATGTCGATATTAGAGCTGCATGCACTAACAGCATCCCTGTCCAACCCACTAGTAGTCAAATATTTCTCTCTCTCTCTCTCTCTCTCTCTCTCTCTCTCTCTCTCTCTCTCTCTCTCTCTCTCTCTCTCTCTCTCTCTCTCTCTCTCTCTCTCTCATATTGTACTGTGTATCACCAGGACTCACCAGGACTGCCACCATTCTTTGTCTTTTCTTTCTGGTGAGCTTTCAACCTGACGCCCTCACCCTGAGTCTCACAACCTCACCCCATCCTCCAAGTATCCTCCCCATATCTACATCACTCCATCTCTCTCTCTCTCTCTCTCTCCCACCTCATACGATATTGATGACTATTTTAATAGTTCCATCCTTCCAGTCTGTGTTATCCGAGGTGAACACTGTCATGCTGTGTTATGTTGAGTTGCATGGCGTGCCCTCCTCCTTTCATAACATTCTCAGAAGGCTCCCGCTCACGTGTCTGTCTTTATTTATATTCAATTAGATGTTTCTGAATAATGAAGCCGCCTGGATCATGCAAAGATTTGCAAAGGACCTCTTTCACTCCTCTCTGCTGTCATTTAATATCACAGTGAACCATTTGTGGGCTTTATTATATGCACCTTGGCCATTAAATACTAACACAATATCTGTCTGTGTGTATATTATTAGCGTATGTACTGTATTGTACCTGATTTTAAAGTAGGTCTTTGTGTTTTTCTATTTCATTCAAAATGTGTCACTGTTTTGAAGTGAATTTTCACAAGAGGGGCAGGGGGTGTTATAATGGTGTGAGCATTTATAAAATATGTCTTTTAACCCCTTAGTCAGAGCCTATGTTATAACCTTACTGTCACCAAAATTGTAATGGCTATGTCTTAATCTGTTACTTAATGCTCCCGGACTGTCATAGCCATGTTGTATTGATGTAGTTGAGTGTTTTCAGCAAATAGTGAATATAGGCCCCGGCGACGGCGACCCCATCTGCAGTAAGAGGCTACAAAGTTTATTCATTTGAATGACTATTTTTAGTGTCGCCTTTTCTGGAGTGTGATGAACTATGTGACTATAATACTGTACAATCTGTGTAGATGTGATTCTTTAAAAGGCGCTTGTTGAAGGACAGAGGGGCGTACACAGGCAGCGTGTTTGAGTTGTGATTGATATCAGTGTTGCCAGATTGGGCGGTTACCTGCCCGATTGGGCAGCTTGGGATCGTCGTCTGCGGGTAAAAACGGGAAAAAATGGCCATATGGTGTTTTTTCTAGCAGTTTTGTGCCCATAGAAACCAATTCAATTTGTTGAAATCGGGCGGAATTTAGCACATTTTGGCCGTTTTTGAGAACCTTTTGGGCGGGATTTGATCAGACAAATCTGGCAACACTGATTGACATACCACATGGACATCAAGAGGACCACACTGAGTTAGAATTAGTCTCAGAAACCTCTCTCTATCTTTTCTCTTTTGTCTCTTCTCTCTCTCTCTCTCTCTCTCTCTCTCTCTCTCTCTCTCTCTCTCTCTCTCTCTCTCTCTCTCTCTCTCTCTCTCTCTCTCTCTCTCTCCCTCTCTCCCCTGTCCCACATATTTGTTCCTCTCTGTGTGTACATGTGTGTACCCATGTGCATGTGCCTGTGTGTCCACACACTGTATGTCTACTTGTTTGTGTGCCTATGTGCCGCAGATAGACTGCCGGCCCCAATAGGTTTTGTCAATACCAGTGAGAGATGGATCCACAAACGCAGAGTAAATGAGGTGATCTCCATCATGAAATGGAGCAATATGGCTGCAGTGTGGGGAGAATGAGATCTCCACTCCACTCTGCTGAGGCCGTGTTCATCATGAACAGAAAATAATGAAACATGGCCACACACACACATACACACACACACACACACACACACACACACACACACACACACACACACACACACACACACACACACACACACACACACACACACACACACACACACACACACAAACACACACACACACACACGCACACGCACATGCACACACACACACAGTACACCCCCATAGCACTCAGCCAGTTAAACCAGGTAGATGTGTGATCTTCTACCTAGTTGTTTAAGATAATTAACCTATACTAGGTTCTTCGTGGTGAAGTAAGCTCACTGATTCTTGAGAAAGTGAATTACAAAATTATACTGTATATCCTCGTAGACTAAGGACTTGGCTTTTCAGAAATGCACAAGGCCAATCTCCCCATTATGTATTTTTTTCAGAAATCAGGCTTTTCTCTGATCATACCTTGTTTTTTGTCAACACCGTCAGACACAATTAAAAGTTATTAAAATTGTTTTGATTTGGTTGCATCTGTATCTGGAGTTTTTAAGTGATTATGTGTATTTTTTGGTTCACACATATGCCTTTAAATGTTGAAAATTCACTTTTGTTCTATTTTAATACTGTTTCATGTGTTCTAATTTTAAAATATGTACTGTCATACGATGCTTACTTAACGCCTAAATACAACAAACATTTTTTTGTAATTTCACAAATATTCGTGTAGGCTTAAATTGGCTATTACTTTGATATTTCAACAACTCCTAAGGAAAATGTTGTAAGCACATTCCTTTAAAATGTCCAAAACTCCTTCTTACGGTGGTGACTTAAGAACTGACAGTGGTGACAGTAATCTGAGAGTGGTGAAAGTGGCCTAATTAGTACCTGCATTTAGCAAAATAAATAGCCCTCTCAAGTCAATGGCATCTTGCATAAACACTTTATTTTTGTGTGTGCACAGTATGAGCATGTGTTTTTACTTCATTAGTTAGATTATCTAGGAAGTAAGCCACTGGTTGTTGAAAATGTGGTAAAAAAAAGCTTTTAAGTTGTTCAAATCCAAAATAGAGAGGTGTATTATCATAGATGTAGGTCTTGGCTGTGCAGTGAATGCATTGGCCAAGCTCCCCATGTTTAACATTTTTCATAAAATGGGCTCTTTCTTGTTTTGTCAACAGCGGCAGACAGAATTAGAAGTAAAAACACATGTTTACTGTATTAAAGTGAATTACTTTAACAATTCAACATAACTGTAGATACTTATTGTATGCATATTCTTAAAACATGTCAAAAACACGTAAAACATGTGTTTTTTGGTGAACTCCATCAGATGTCACCACCGTCAGGTTTTCTGACAAAAAAACCTCCAAATGCACCTCAGTGGTGGCTAGAGTATCATTTTGGATCACAATTATTACTAACATGCCTAGTAATGTTTCATTAACCAGCACAATTTAGTAAAATATGGAACAACATGATGAGCGGAACAAAATCTGACGGTGGTGACATCTGACGGTGTGAGACAAAAAAACACTCTTTTAAATATTATGCATTGCTTGTTCACATTAGCCATTTCATTTTCGCTCTGTTTCTTGGGTGCTTCATACCTTTTCTGAAAAAAAAATATATTTATTAACATTAATGTAATACAATACTATTAAAACCCCCGACGGTGTTGACAGTTTATGGTTGGGACAGTACCAGTGTCCAAACAAATTAACAAATTGAGGTCAAAATAATAAACTTACAGGAGCTTCAGTGATGGTGAAGTATGCAGTAGAGCTAAAGGTTTGAAAAGGGGTCCTCAGTAATGAAAATTACCTTGTGCATACCTGATTTTATTGTCTTTTAGAAAAAATCTGACGGTGGTGACCAATATGCTGGACACATTTTGAGCAATCAGTAAATAATAGTAAATATTGTTTTACATCCACTATGTGCACATCTGTAGAACCACTTTAATATGGTCTTCCACATCATGGTGATATTGTTCAATTCTGTTAGTGATTTTTGTATTTTAAGTCAATTGAAATGATGATGCCAGTCCTTGGGACAGGCGTTTTTACAGGGTGTGGACAGGTTTATAGCCATGAAAAGTAATAAAATTACACTTAAATATTTCAAACAACTGTGTATTCGTGTGACAGACCCCTTGGCCATTACCTGGGTTCATTTTGTTTGTGAAAATTTAGTTGATTTTCAACAGAATTAATATTTTACTGCAGGGACATGTTTTTGCCAAACTTTCAAGAATCAGTGAGCTACCAACGGCAGAGTGCCTGCACACGTGCACTGCAACTGCACACGTGACCTGCTAGCCTACAGTCGCCGCTGTCAGGGAAAGCACATGATGGTTATTACCTTGGCAGGGCTTTAGCTCTGTACTCTGCATGCCTAGAATGCCTAAGCGGTGGGGAGATGATTCTTCTGCGTAATCTAGTGAAAGCAGAAATGCGTGTAGAAATATACATGTATTTCAATACTGTTATTCTTAATTATGAACACACTCACGATTCAACTTGGATAGTTCAGAAGGGTATCCTTCCCCCCGGGAGCCGTCAGTTTGTTATATCCTCAGGATTAGATCAAGTGGTATCTTCGCTAACCAAGCTCCATTCCAGCTACTGGGATCAAAACACTCCACAAGCAGGCCCCCTCTCCTCTCCTCTTGAGTGTTCTTCACGAGAGAAAAGACTGCACAGCAGCTTGGCTGTTAAGCCAGGAATATGTGGTGTAAAGTGTTCTTGATATAGAATGAGGTAGTATTGTATTGTAGGCATTTTCAGCTAGAGTGGAGACATACAGTGTAGCCTCTTTACAAGGGAATTGGGGGGCATTGCAGCACTCTAAAGCATAGAGGTGGGGTGCATTGTGTAATGTACTTTTTTATATTGCGCCATCAATAGTATTGTAAGGAGAAGGAGAAACATCTTTGTGCTATGTAAAGTGCACTTTGTAAAGGTAGTGTTACAGTGGCGTTGCATTGTGTGAGTGTTAAACTGAAAAGGCGACAGTATGTATTGTGTTCAGTAGAGATGCACCGGATCCGGATCCGGTTCTGGCAGGATCTTAAGCAGTGGATCTGGTATCCGGCATGTTACCTAAAAATCTGGGTCTGGTGCATCTCTAGCCTAGGCTTTTCACAACCCCAATCACTGCATGGAGTGAAAGCCCTTTGGACGCTGCCATTACAGGCAGTGTGGCAATAAGCCAATGAGTCTAAAAAATAGCTTGAGCCAACGTAATAAAAAGGGCCCACGTGTGCGAGTAGACTATATGTTTCAACCCTTTTGTAGGATCCGGTTCCGGCTCCGGCAGGATCTTAAGCAGTGGATCCGGTATCCGGCAGGATCCTAAAAATCAGGATCCGGTGCATCTCTAGTGTTCAGTAGTCTATACAGGTGCTGTAGCGTTGGCCTTATAGCAGATACGGTAATGTGCAGGGGAGAAGCATAGTTTTAAGTGGCTTTTATAAGAGGCGTTTTTTACCGCCAGTATTAACATGTAGGAGGAACATGATTGCTGCACACAAAGTTCACTTTGTAAGTGTAGTGGTAGTGTTGCATGGTGGGAGTGTGAAGCGAAAGAGGCTATGTAGGTATTGTGTTAAGTTCACAGGTAAACAAGTAGCCCTGTAGCAGAGATGGTGTTGTACAGACAGGGGAGATACATCGTGTTAAGAGTGCTTTGTAAGACACAGTGGGTGCATTCCAATATGCAACCTTGTGTCCTCCACTTGTGCTTTTGGCCTCGCCCGGCCTCCTGGCCCCTCCTCCGTGGAGAAAACAATAAAGTTTCCCAGCTGTCAGCCTAGCCACAACCATTTTAGGGGGACTATTCTTCCTTCACCATTCAGTTTGCAAATGAGAAAATGACGTTAGAATTGGGCTTTAGCAAGATTTTGAAATATAATGCTGTTGTCAGTGATGTCATCATGACATATTACTTCCTGGTATGAGGCCACAAGCACAAGAATAAACATGATTGGTCCTCGGCAACAAGGGCTTTTCTTCCCCTAATGGGCTTAACAGCCTCCCCTAACGGCCAGCACAGATGTAGATTATCAACTGAATGCAAGAGAGCACACGAGAGAGCACACGAGAGAGAGAGAGAGAGAGAGAGAGAGAGAGAGAGAGAGAGAGAGAGAGAGAGAGAGAGAGAGAGAGAGGACGGATGGAGGAAGGGAGGGAAGGAAGAAGACTCTTCTGGATGGCAACACAAATGTAGATTATGAGTGAAAGGCGAGAGGAAGGGAGCGAGAAATGGAGAGATGTATAGAAGGAAAGATGAATGAGGGAGCATAGGAGAAGGCACTGACTGAAAACGCTGATGTATTGTGTGAGCTGCAGGTGAGAGGAAAGGATGGAGATACGTATAGAGAGAGGGAGAGATAGAAGAAAGGAGGGATATATGGAGGGTGGGGTGGAGGGAGGGGAAATCCTGTGACACGGCTCATTCAAAAGGGGTCAGTTGTCCTGGGCTCAGGGAGAAGGGGGCCCCAGAATTGGTTCCTCATTACATTGCATGTATTGGGCGAGGGGGCGCCTTCAGATGATTTTGTTCTGGGCCCAGGAAAAGCTGTCAGCGGCCCTGCATGCATTGCATACGTACATTCATTAAGTATCACCTGCCATGTTTCACTCAACCTGCATTTTCCTGAGCTCCTCTCCTCCTCCACAGGCAGCCCTGTCACTAAGACGGACCTCATTTGGTAATTGTTTCAATTGCATAATTGATGTTTTCACTGAACATGTCAGGATAGACAGATAGATAGAGAGAGGAAGATGAAGCAAGAACCAGCAAAAGAGAGGATAAAGAGAGATAAAGAAGCAGTGAGAGAGAGAGAGGGAGAGAGAGAGAGAGAGAGAGAGAGAGAGAGAGAGAGAGAGAGAGAGAGAGAGGGAAGAGGGGGAAAGAAAGAGGGAGAAGAGGTAAAGGACAGATCAAGAAGCAGAAGAGAAAGAGAGAGAATGAATGAGTGGCAGTGGCTCTAAACTGCCCTTTTCCATGTAGTAACAGGGGGGTAATAGCGAGTAGGAGCGTGGATGAATGGGGTTATGGTGAGGTGGTGGGGGAGGGGGGGATGGGGTTATAGGGATGGTGGTGAGGGGGGTTATGGTGATGGTGAGGGGGGGGGGGGTGTTGTGGTGATGGTGAGGGGGGGGTGTTATGGTGATGGTGAGGGGGGGGGTATGGTGATGGCGAGAGGGTGGGGGGGTTATGGTGATGTTGAGGGGGGGGGTTATGGTGATGTTGAGGGGGGGTGTTATGGTGATGGTGAGGGGGGTTATGGTGATGTGAGGGCGGGAAGGGGGGGTGGGGTGATGGTGAGGGGGGGGAAGGGGGGTGGGGTTATGGTGATGGTGAGGGGGGGGAAGGGGGGTGGGGTTATGGTGACGGTGGGGGGGGGGTGGTTAGGGTGATGGTGGATGGGGGGTGAATGCGAGTTATGGTGATGGTGAGTGGGGATTTCAAATTGGATCATGAGAGAAAATAGTATCATCCGGGCGCCTGACTGCAGCAGCAGAAGACACCATTCAAAATCACTCTCCCATGGAGCGCCAAAGGCCTCATCATGTGATTTTAAATATTCACGATGAGCAGAAATGTAATCTAATAGATAATGATTCAGTAATTACGGCACCAGCACACTTAGACTTCATCACAGTGACTGACATGAACCTTCTTGGTGCACAGGAAAAAAAGAGGATTCTCCCACAGATTTTCGAGGACATTAATTTAATTGATACTGTAGCATGCCTTTTCTCAGTGGGGGAGAGGGATCCTTTCATAGCCTCTGTCTCAATTTCCCCTGTTATCCTCCTGTGTATGTGACTTGTCTTAGTATGTGAGAGAGACTGTCTATGTGGTGGGTGTGTGTGTGTGTGCGTGTGTGTGTGTGTGTGTGTGTGTGTGTGTGTGTGTGTGTGTGTGTGTGTGTGTGTGTGTGTGTGTGTGTGTGTGTGTGTGTGTGTGTGTGTGTGTGTGTGTGTGTGTGTGTGTGTGTGTGTGATCATACCTATACAACTCTGTGATTTCTGATTTCCATGTGTGTGTGTGTGTGTGTGTGTATGCATTTGTCTTTGCACCTTTGCTTGATTGCATTTGTGTGTTTGCATACTACAGCACGTGTGCGTTCGTATGCACTGTATAGTACGTATGTGTCTTTCTGTGTTCCCCAAGTGTCTTCTCCTTTCATTGTGTGTAAAAGTGAGCAGTGCTCCCACTCATCAATCTCTGTTGGCTTCTGCCTGTGCGCTTTGTCCTTGGGCAGGGTTTTAGGGCACAGGGGTGGCGTGCTTCTACCAATGACAATGGATTTTTTGGCGTACGCCCTCAGACATCCCTTCGCCTCTCCTCCTCCCTATTTGACACACTGCTACCCTCGCCTCCACATCCACACAGTCATCCTGTTTTATAATGATGCTAAATGGAAACACACAGAAATACCCATACAGAGAGACATACACACACACACACACACACACACACACACACAGACGCGCATGCGCACGCACACGCACACGCACGCACACGCACGCACGCACGCACGCACGCACACAAACACACACACACACACACACACACACACACACACACACACACACACACACACACACACACACACACACACACACGAATGCTAAATGAATGCACCTCCTCCCAGTCAAAGTCACTGTGGCTGTAAATGAACTGAAGTTTGTCAAATGGGTCTCGTCTCTCAGTGTGACACCTTAAATTCTGTGTGTGAAAGCGGTGAATGTTATCTGCGCTTGGCACTAAGCACCGCTCCTATAATTGCTCTCAATGTTGGAGGGGGCTTGACAGATTACAATATGGCCGCGCTTCTACCTCTGTGCCTGTTCACCACTGAATTAAATTATGTCCGAGTTATTTTGCGACGTGTCCTTCCAAGGCGCCTGTCAATGTCGTCCACTGCGGGCTGTGCGGCGTGCGTGTGTGCGTGCGTGTGTACGTGCGTGTGTGCGTGTGTGTGTGTACGTGTATGTGAGGTACAGTAATAGATAAAAACCAAGAAGTTGAATTGGTATAGGAAAATAGGCAAGTGAACTCTCTATTGACTTGGGAGGGGGAGAGAGAGAGAGAGAGAGAGAGAGAGAGAGATAAGGGACGAGAGAAAAGAAAGGGAGAGGGATAGCATATTGTGCCGATTGGGGCCTAAATAATTGCCATTGCAATGGGGCGAACAGGGCAGTGGTATGAGTTATGAGTCCTATAATTTTAGCACCGTGAGTTTTGTGGAGTTTTAATGTCTGAATGGGGAGCAGGAAATGGTGGGTAATTTGCACCATTTAAAACATCCCAATGACGGCAGTCTCTCACATATCATCACAAATACCTCTCAGGTTATCACCATTGTGTTTGGAAAAGTGGACAGAGTAATGGAAGGAAAATTGGACTGAATGATAGATTTCCAAAAAGTCCTGTCAGTTTGTCATGAATTGTTTTCCTGTCTGTCTGTCTATAAATCTACCTTTCACAAAATCCTTTCCTATCTAGTTGTGTTTTCCTGAATACTTGCCCACATCGGTGATGATGATGATGATGATGATGATGGTGATGATGATTATGATGATGGAGACGAGGAAGAGGAGGATGAGGATGATGTGGATGATGACAGTGATAAAGGAGACTAGTCTATCATTTAACATATTTACATAAAGACGAATGCAAGATAGACATCATGTGCAGACATGGGTGTGCCAGACATATGCTGCCCCATGGTTTGGATTGTAGTGTTCAAATTGGAAACAGACAGCGAAAAACATGAACAATTGTGCGTTTAGCTGTCACATTCACTTAATTAACCAAAATAACAGAATCTGTTATTTAATAACACACTGTATAAAGTCTGCACTGGTCTCATGCATATCTATCAGTCATTATCACAATGTTGTTTTAGTCACTGCCCACAACACAGGAAATGTCAACAGACCAACACATGTTTTGCAGATGAAACTTGTCGGGAGATTGGCAATGCCAAATGGTAGTTACAGCCAAATGGTAGTTAGGGCTTACAATCTGTTCCCATGTTGAGTAGAGTAGGGCTTTGCTGAGCATGACTGATGTGGCTGCACTCTGGAGTGTAGACTTGACTTGAACTCTGTCCATCTGCCTCAACCTCGCTCACTTTCTTCCTCCCTTCTCTCTCTCTCTCTCTCCCTCACACACACAGTCTCTCTCTCTCTCTCTCTCCCCCCCCCCCCCCCTCTCTCTCTCTCTCTCTCTCTCTCTCTCTCTCTCTCTCTCTCTCTGTCTTTCACTCTCTCTCTCTGTCTTTCACTCTCAACCTCTCTCTCCTCCTGCAGCTGCTCTTTGCTCGAATGAAACTCAAAGGGCCCCAGCTTTAATTAGAGGGTTTGTGTAATTAAAGGGAAGCTTTGATGTGTGTGTGCCATTTGCACGGGCTGTCCCAGAAGGATTGGAGGGCTGTGGAGAGGATAGGAGGGGATGGGCCTGGAAGAGAATGGTAGTACAGGATTTTGAGGAAGGGAAGAGAATGGTAGTGCAGGATTTTGAGGAAGGGAAGAGGATGGTAGTGCAGGATTTTGAGGAAGGGAAGAGAATGGTAGTGCAGGATTTTGAGGAAGGGAAGAGATTGGTAGTGCAGGATTTTGAGGAAGGGAAGAGGATGGTAGTGCAGGATTTTGAGGAGGGGTAGAGGAGGAGGTTACTGAGGATAGCGATGGATATTGGAGGAGGATACTGGAGGAGGATGCTAAGGAGGAGGATGGAGGGGATGCTGGGAGGAGGGGGGGGGGTAGTGGAGAGCAGGAGTATACTGAGCAGGGCTCTAAATTAACCAGCCAACTGGCCAAATGCTGGTGAAATTTCAATTTGGCTGGTAGAAAAGATCAACTCACTAGCCAAATTTTGCTGAATTGCAGATGCAGTAATGAAAAATTCATGTCTTGTTAATACTTTTTTTTCGCAGACTTTAACTGAATAAATAGCTCAGAATTTTTGTGTTTATGTAATTTTGTCTTTTTTTTCTACGGGGGACCTATCGCAATCTCTAGCCCACAGTAAGGGCCCTTTTTAAAGGGGAACTCCGGGACATTTGAATACTGAAGGGGGCATTGTCAGGATAATGATGAGGTGTAGGAGGTATTGGGAGGCTTCTGATCAGATGAAGGAGGCATTTGTTCAAAAAACAAGTCTGACAGGCCGACAAAGATGCGTCTGCCTATGCACTGCCGCCTTGTGTACACGGGAGGGAATTACAATTGAAAGAAAGTGTTTCAGACGGACAGACCGACCGACAGACCGACCAACAGATTGACAGTCAGACCGACGGACAGACATACCCTCTTATAGAGATGCTAGAACGCATCTAATAAAGTGTTGAGAACCACTGCAGTGTGGAGGATGTTGAGAGGGGACTGGGGGACACTGCAGAGCAGGGCCGCTGACAGCTTTTGATGGGCCCAGGACAAAGTCATCTGAAAGGGCCCCCCTACCCAATGCATGCAATATAATGGGGACCCAATTCTGGGCCCCCTATGTCCATGGGCCCAGGACAATATACCCCTTTGTCCCCTCCTTGTCAGCGGGCCTGCTGAGAGATGCTGAGGATGCTCCTCTGCTCCTGTGCTGCTGCTGCTGCTGTCACTCTGCCCTTTATGATGTGTCACAACCCACACCACCATCTGCTGGCCTCCTAGGGACCACAGCCATGCACACACTCACACACACAGACACACACACACACTACATCCACATGTGCGCACAACTATGTGTGTGTGTGTGTTCACGCATGTCTGGTGCTGCTCAGTGACCCTTCAAGATCATGCATCTGCATGGCTTGTTGACAATGAGAGTGCCCTGACACACACACACACACACACACACACACACACACACACACACACACACACACACACACACACACACACACACACACACACACACACACACACACACACACACACACACACACACACACACACACACACACACACACACACACACACACACAGATTGTTTTTGTACACTTTGTTTTGCACTCAGTTTGCCATATAATACACACTTTCCGGCTTTTGTGCTATTAATTTGACTAATTCGGTTAAAGGTCTTTGTGAATAGTTCTGCAAAAGCAGCCAAAGTTGGAAAAAAATGAACAGAAAAATACATGTACTTTCTTTGGTTGGAAAATGTTTTTGTATTATTTTGCTCAACAATCATTGTAAAAATGTTCTATGGTACCCACAGAGGATTTCAATTTCATGGTTGAGGTTTGTTGTTTGTTTGAAATCATCAAAAATCATCAAAACTGACCAATTTATTAAAAAAAAACCTCCCGTTTGATTGCCAGGTAAGAAATGTGATTGATAAAGTCTTTGTATCTTTGTAAACAGCGAGGCAGAAACAAGCTGCGGCAGCAGCAGCAAGGCTTGTCAGTCAGTCAGTCAGTCAGCCAGGCTTCCGCAGTGCCCCGGCAGCAACGTGGCATGGTTGGCATAGCAACCCCTTTCTGTAATGTCCAGGTGAAGGTAATCAGGGAGGTGGGGGTGGCGGCGTCTCAGTGCTAATGAGGCATCTTGAGCTGCAGGAAGAAAAGCAGGTGGAATGAAATGACTACTCCGTGTGTGTGTTTGTGTGTGTGTGTGCGTGCGTGCACGCTGGTGTGTGTGTGGCTTTGAATGTCCTCCAGCTGGGCCGTGCTGAATGGAGATATTGTTCCAACAGAAGCAAAGTTTCATGTGGGTGTACTGTAGACTTTGTAGGCAGATGACAAGGGAACAAGTGTTACATCGCAATCTGTGCTTTATTAAGGAAGCCTTGGCACACCACCTGGCGTTTAGTGTTTTCCGTAATTGTCCTCTCTTCTTGTCACCCCTCCCTCCCCTCTCTCTCTCTTAGTATCACACTCTCATACTCTTACTATAACATTTTCTCCTTCGCCGTGCTAACTCGTCTTTCTTGCAAACAGCTCTCGCATTCACCACATACTCTCTCTCTCTCTCTCTCTCTCTCTCTCTCTCTCTCTTTCTGCAAGTCTGCCAAGATATGTGTGTGGCGTTGGCACAGACAGTCGGCTTGTCAGAGTTAGAGTTGTGCATCCGTTAGCAGGGCCTCTCATCAGAGTGCCTCCATACCTGAGACGTGTGTGCCCTGACACACACACACACACACACACACACACACACACACACACACACACACACACACACACACACACACACACACACACACACACACACACACACACACACACACACACACACACACACACACACACACACACACAACACACACAGCACTCCACAGCTGAGAGGAGCTGTCAGTGTCGCCATTCCTGCCGCCACCGCTGCTGCTGCTGCTGCTGCTGTTATCTCCTCTGCTGTCAACTTCACTACTCCTCCTCTTCTTTCTTTCTTTCTTTCTTTCTTTCTTTCTTTCTTTCTTTCTTTCTTTCTTTCTTTCTTTCTTTCATCCTTTCTATCTTTCTTTCTCCTCCTCTTTCCATGCTTTCCCTTTTTTCTCTCTTCCTATACTCCTCCACTTCTTTGTATCGCTTTTCTTTCTCTCTCTTTTTTTTCCTTCCTTCCTTCCTTCCTTCCTTTCCTTCATTTCCTCATGTGAGCTACCATCCTCTCCTCTCATCCTCCTCTCTCATCTCTGCTTCATGCTCTGAATAGTCTGTTGATGTGATGAGGCAATGGGAATGGAAGGCTTGAGTGGTCCTGAAAGGCATTGTGCGACACAGAATGCCTAATGACAGCAGGGGACGTGTTGTAATGTAGAGTGGCGGTACAAACCTACGCCTGCCTGCGTGAGTGCTTTGAACATAGCTCTGATCTTCTCTTGGTCATGCGTGTAATGCCTCGTCTGTGAAGGAAATTGCTCCACATCAAGGATCTGGTTGTGTAGACAGTAGGCACATCCATGTCATGATGAGAGTGAATGGGAAGGCTGATGAAAGCAGCTGGGATGGCTTTGAGGAGGAGTTTAAAGGAGCAGATTGAAAAGGTTAAATGGAGTTAGACCTGAATAAATGACCGACACACAAATTTGGTGCATGTTTGGATGTGTTTATCACATCTTTTCATGTACACATGGTTGGCAGACCTGATATCTTTTTTTACATGAAAAAACATGCATAAATGGCACCCCACGTTTTTGTTACCAAATGCTAGACTCACACTTAGGCAACAAAAGTCAACATTGTACCCAAATAAAATGGCCATCATGCATTCACATTGCACAAAGCCACTTCAAGCGATCACACCATTTAAAAAAAGAGAGCATGCTTGTTTCTGAGAACTGATGGTGGCCAAGTGTGTTATAAGTGCCTGTGGAGGAGGAGAGAAGTGCCGCACACTCCCAAGTTGCATCCCAGGTTTTTAATGTGACATCGTTCCGGCCTGTCGGCCTTCCCCAGGTCACTTGCCTTCTTTTTGATATTGTTTTGATAATGGCTTTTTTTGTTATTTTATCTGTTGTTCATTTTTATCTTCTTGTTTTTATCCTCGCCTCTTTTATCTTGTTGTCTACCCTGCCTTGTGCTTTTATTATCTTTTACTGCACACCTTGCGTTGCTATTGTTTTTATGCTTTTATGCTTTTGTTTTTTCTCTTTTCTCTCTTGTTTTTATGCTTTTGCGCGGTTATATATCACAGTGCAGCGCATTGACTACTTATGTATGAAATGCGCTATAGAATTAAAAGTGCCTTGCCTTGTCTGGTGTTGACCCATTCCATTATCTTAGAAAAAAAAATGTTTTACATTTTACATTATTGTTGGATGCCAATTCATTTTACATTTTACATTATTGTTGGATGCCAATAAATAGACTGACCCAAGTACGTGGTAACATTTTAGCTACACGTAGTTAGCAGCCAATTATTCCTGCTGTTGGCACATTAGATTAGATTTAAATATCATTGGGGCGATTCATGAACTCATCGCCAGTGAGCTTACCTCACTTGAGCCAGTTAGCTTTGCGGCCAGCTGCCAGATAAGGCAATTAGCTACCAGCACTGATAGAAAGTCAATTTTCTGAACATAATTTCACTGCCATCTTGCTGCATCAGTGATCACAACCACTTGTGAACCGTAATAGATGGTCTCTGAGGAACTCCTCACGCCTCCCGAGGAAAAATAATTCAGAGCGAGAATCCTTTGCTTCTTCAGCCAGAGACTTATATTACCTAATGGCTGCAATGTAAAGGTAATTATTGGATAAGTGTACATTGACAAGATTGTGTTACAGTTCATCACTCTTCTTCCAATCCAGCTATCCCTATTTCAGCGGAGAAAAAGGTAGAAGAACACTGACCCTCTCCACACAGAGAGAGAGAGAGAGAGAGAGAGAGAGAGAGAGAGAGAGAGAGAGAGAGAGAGAGAGAGATGAGGAATTGTAATCCTGCAATTAAAACATTGCGTAAAACAACCATAAGTGATGAAAGTGCATCTCATCATCACTATAAATATTTTCATTTGTTTAATGGGTTCATTACGGGGGTTGTTGTTTACAAGCCTCCCAGTGTTTAATGCCCTCTTGAGTAACCCATACAGTGCTTTATATTGCTTCATTATTTATCTAGCACATTAATTAACCATACGTGTTGATTAATTCACCCCTGCATACATTATCAACTGGGCCTCTCTGTGGCCCACAAGGCCCCTACTGTCTCACAGACCCTTATACTGTCATATAATGTGGCATTGGTTTTTACTTCTCCCACTTTTATACTTGTGGAATATGTTGTAATAGTTTATTATTTTTAGATGCGCCCTAGCATCTTAAGAAGAGGGTATGTCCATCCGTCCGTCGGTCTGTCTGTCTGTCGGTCGGTCTGTCTGTCCGTCTGAAATGCATTCCTTAAATTGTCATTCCCTCCTGTGTCCACAAGGCGGCAGAATGCATAGACGGACGCATCTTTGTCCGCCTGTCGGTGTGGCAGTATGTTAGTAATCACTAACAGGGTGAAAAAAAGTTGATATTTGAGGGCTTAGCCTTTATTTTGTGGCGTGACCACAGGATGAACAAAAGTACATTTAGAGAACCTACTAGTCAACACTTTTGCACCAACCACTGGAACCAAACCATGTTCGCTTTTGTGTTGTGTTTACCCAATTGCATACAGTACAATCACCGTTACAATCACCAAATTCTCATTTAGGTTCTGCTAACTAACCATGAACAAATAAATGACAGCAGCTGTCCTTGCTGCTAACCGTCTTCACTCAAACCATTCCGTAGCCTGCTTCCTGTTTACATTATTGGCTATCAATGATTGGCTTGTATTTAAGTATCTGAACGTCATTAAAATGCAACACTGGTACAATTTACGTACTACTAACAAAGTTAAAACTTAAAGGTACACTGTGTGAGATTTTTAGTTGTTTATTTCCAGAATTCATGCTGCCAATTCACTAATGCTACCTTTTTACGAATACTTACCACCAGCATCAAATTCTAAGTATTCATTATGACTGGAAAAATTGCACTTTTCATACACCTTCTCCATGGTCCGCCATTCTGAATTTCCAAAAGTAGCCATTTTTAGCTGCAAAAATGACTGTACTTGGACCATACTAGAAAATATGTGTTTATTACTTAGTAAACTTTCATGTAAAGATCAAATTTGGCAATAGGCAGCCCAGTTTCAATGAGCAGCATAGTTGCCGTACCTTTTTTGACCATTTCCTGCACAGTGTCCCTTCGTGCAATCGCCATTTAGGACTTAACGTCCTAATTTGCGCTCTAACTTACAATCAGCGGGTGCAACCCACTGCAGGAGATTGTTTTGTCAATAAGACTTTTTCACATTTTACAAACTTGCTTGAAATATACATTTTTTTAAATTTGATTGCGTTGAGTTATATTTTGCCTTGCTGTCTTGAGGACATAGTTAAATGAGAAAACACTAGCTACAGAAGTTGTTTTTGCTAGAAAAAAAACAGGAATTGAAAGAACAATCAAAACATTTTTTTTTTATCACATGCTTAAGTGGTAGCAGACGGAGTTGATGTACTTCAGTAGTATCACGCTTTGTTTTCCGAGTGTGTGCATACAGTATGTGCCCCTTGTTCAGGGTTGCCAGATGAGGCTGATGATTTCCAGCCCAAAAAATGTTCAAAACCCGCCTAGAAGCACAAAATCCCGCACAATTCTATTGATTTCTATGGCAAAAAGTGGGCGGGTTTTTCGGATAAATGCCATTTTTACCCGCACACGGCCATCCTAAGCAGCCCAATTGGGCGGGAACTAGCCCAATCTGGCAACACTGCCCTTGTTGGCTGTTGGTTTACTTCACTATAGTCATTTTATAAAATGGAATTGAGCTTAATTTTCTGTCTAACTCTCTGTCTCTGCCTTGCCTGTGCATATGCATCCGCACGACCGACCAACCGAACGTAGTGATGCACAGCCTCTGTCTTTTAACCGTAGACATTTCATTTGCATTCAGACTTTTTTTTACTGTCCTTCTGGAGAGTGTTACGATTGAATCGCACCTCAGAGAATCGGCTCCCCCACTACAGGCCCGGCAGCAATCACACATTCAGAAATATGGTGCGCATTTGTCACTTTAACAGTCCCCGGTGACGGCCACCCCTGGAAGCAGCAGCATGCTTAATACCAGACTATGCCCCTCCCCCTCTCTCTCTCTCATACACTCTCTCTCTCTCTCTCTCTCTAAATATCTCTATCTCTCTCTCTCTCTCATACAATCTCTCTCCCTCTCTCTGTCTGTCTCTCTCTCTCTCTCTCTCTCTCTCTCTCTCTCTCTCTCTCTCTGTCATGCCATGGCATCAGTCTGCATTATGACCCAATAGATAGGCCTCGTTATAGAGACAGTGCCGAGCTGCTCTCCTTTTTCCCTGTCTCCCTCCCATGAGGATAACGGATGGAGGGTGGTGGATGGTGGATGGCCGTTTCCAGCCACAGCTGGCCATCTTTCCCTTCTCTCTTCCTCTACCTCGGGGAACAAGGTTGGGTCTGTTGTCTCATCACAATGGCCTGCTTTCGCTACAACCCCCCCCCCTCCAGGGACCCGTCTCCACCCAGCGTCTCAGCACAGTATTCAGAGCCAAGAGCTCCATTTTATTCCCTTACCACAGTGACTCACACTCTCATAAACACATAGTAAACTCACATGATTTTGCTTTTCTACTCAGAATTACACTTTTATTGTCCCGACTTACTGGGAGGAAGAGCGAGGAGAAGATAAGATGCTGAAATGGAGCAGCAAACAAGCTGTGCCCCAGGCTCTTAGGTCTCAGATCTTAGGCCTTAAGAAGAAGGTTAATCTCCACATTTGTACTGCAATCCAGAGGTTTTCCACTAGCATGGTCAGGGACCATCCCATAATACTACCATTTCATTTCGTATTCATGGTCTGGAGGTTGTTTGATCTGACACGATTGCAGGAAGCGGGAAGGACATTTTCAGAAAAATCAGGATAAGTTGTTGAACAAACATGTCTGACGTCTATCTTTGGCGCTATAGGACCGTTTAACAGACATGTCTGACAGAACATCCTACCGTAGATTAAAATTCCAACGTAGGACCGTTTGTCAGAACACCGGCCAAATCCTGCTGCTCAACATCGCTCCACAGAAAACAGGTACCAGACGTAGTGCGGAGCCAAGTCTCTCTTAGCAGAAGTACGTAGGATGGCGCGCGAGGTTAGAGATATTCCACCATTTCTCCACAAGATATATAAGAGAAGGAGGTTGGACTGAAGTCAAAACAATGCAATTCATGAATTGTATCACACATCACAAAAAAAAACGGACGAGGATGGCTTTGTATTGTGAGAGGAATTGTTTTTTTTTATAGCCTACATATATTCCTGAATACCAGAATGAAGCATTCATGCACGCACGCATGCACATACACACACGCACACACACACACACACACACACACACACACACACACACACACACACACACACACACACACACACACACACACACACAAACACACACACACTTTCTCAGTGAAAAGGCCATTGCTTTTGAATGCACAATCACTTCTATGTGGGTTTTGCTGGCATCTATGTCTCAGAGAATGTGAAGTATACAACATACACCAGTGTGTGTGCTGAGATGAGATACAATGCCTATATTGCCTTGTGCAACAGCTATGCATACTGGAGAATTTGATATTGATGAATGTGTCGGTCAGTAATGAAACTGGGAATGACCTTTCTGCTGCTACCACTGGTGCTGTATGGCTTCAGTTTGCTGAGGAAACAGTAGTGGTGGAAGTTCCAGATGCTGTGCTGATAGTTTATTTTCTTCTTTGTTGACGGAGAAGCATTCAGATCTATCTCGTCTGATATTGTTCCCTTGGTTGTTTTGAGCCACCGTAAGAATTGGCTTCAAAGAAAGACAGAGGAGAAAGGAAGAAAGAATGAAACAAAGAAACAAAGAAACAAACAAACAAGCAAACAAAAAACTATCAAACAAACTAACAAACAAACAAACGAAAACAAAGATGGTTACAGCTCTATTGAATTACTGTATATTGTACAGGGCCACCATGATGCTGATTGCCATGTTGTCTTGTACCCTTCTGCCTCCAGCAACAAATTACAATCACCAATCAATGCTTGCTCCTTCTTCTCACAGTCCAAAGGAGATTTGTATGCATGAGTAATTATGGAGGATTCTGATAACAGGCCGAGCAAAATGGAGGCATGTGATGAATAGGCATTTTTTTGCAGCTGGTAATTTGCACAGGCTCAGCAGCTGCAGACTAACGACTTTCCCAATCAAAGGAGCACGTTCCCTTTGTGTGTTGGGATGGGCACAGATGTTTGTAACGCAACCTATTCCCGGAACATTTGTGTGTGTGGAGTGGAGTGGAGTGGAGTGGAGTGGAATGGAGTGGAGTATCAATGCATTTCTGTGTGCTGTCCAGAGACCTGCAACACCGTCAGACATCTAAACAATTCTCCGTAATGCAGTGTGTTTTCTGAATGGTTAATTAATGCAATTAAAGCCCACCGACCATCAGAGGAGCTGAGGTTAACACTGTAATGAACTTCAGGCAAACATGAAGGATCTTTCTGATTGACAGAAACTGCTACAAGTTATAGTAATCACTCTGATAATTGATTATAATTGCGTCGTGCAATCTCTGTGATGATTAATATAGTGCACTGTATGGTTACAGTGTAATCTACTGATGATGAGCTTCCCCCAAAGCTCCACATCTAGCTCCCCCAACCTTGTTTATGTGGAACCCCCCCCCCCCTACTCCCTTTATTGTATTGTTTGTGTTTGTGAAAGGAATTTGATTGGCTTTAGATCTGAAGAGGCTAATTAATACTATAATTACAAATAATTATAATAAGACCCAAAAGCCTCATGCATTAGTTTGTTTTTTTTTCTATTGTATTTTTATTTGCAATCTCTATATTTCCGGGTATTGATGTCAGACGTTAAAATTTTTGTTTGTTATGCTGTATGTCATGTGGCTACTAAATAGATATCACAGTAGCGTTTTGGATTGCGCGCACATCCAGATAAAACAGGTGCCGGACTTAAACACAATGAAACAAGAAAAGAAAGAAGGTCCGCACGCACACTGTTGCTGCTCCCAATTTATTCAACACAACGTTTCGACCAGTCTGGTCTTCGTCAAAAAAGATAACAGAGGAATGCATGATGTTACATCATATACCGGCCTGTCATAGACTGTACGCATACAACACATTTGTTGTTATAAACAGGCCCTATGTGTTAATTCCTCGTCTTTCATGCACGACACATGCATGTTTGTGAAGAAAAGGCATTTCCGGGCGATTAACCTGACTGGATCATCCTTTTAAAATACACAGTGATGATGTTGAATTGCCTGGTTTCTCTAGCCTTTTGTCCCCTTTTGAGAGCAGAGGGCACACGCATGCACGCACGCACGCACGCACGCACGCGCGCACGCACACACACACACACACACACACACACACACACACACACACACACACACACACACACACACACACACACACACACACACACACACACACACACACACACACCAGGGCTAGGTGGCTGGCGGCATGGTCAAAGGTGGTGGTGTAGCAGTGGCTGATTGTCGTCACAGAGAGTGGAAATGAGGGCACATTGTTGGAGTTTGCTGGATGTCGGGAGGAGGGGAGGGGAGTGTCACTGGGGACACAGGGCTGGAGCTATAGGGAGGGTAAGTAGGGCATTTGCCCCTGGGCCCAGGGCACTCTTGCATTGGTGGTGGGGGCCCAATTGTGATCTTGTCAGGTCATATAGGGGGCCCGACAAGTGTTTTGCCCTAGGGCCCTGTGTACAGTTGTTCCGCCACTGTGCTGACACGGTGGGAAAGGGTAAGGGGAAAGGTTCTGCAGTGCCTGGCTGTCGTCATAGCAGGCAATTATTAGCAAGGAGGACATTTCAGAATTTGTTGGGCTGGTGGGTGATTCTTGTCATTGAGAATAGGAAGCGTAAGATGTGTACTGTTTATTTTCCCCACACATACTGTATGTTATTGATTTTCTTCTCTGGTGTAAGTCACTTTGGATAAAAGTGTCTGCTAAATACCAGGGAATATACTCTAATGGGAGGGAGCGGGGGAGGCGCAGGGACGGCTGAGCTGGGGTTTGTTGACTATATCCACAGCGCATTGGTGATGCATTTTGCTCTATTTCAGATTCCTTCTTTTTTAGATATTTTCATGGGTTTTTGCTAGTTTTATCTATTATTCTTTTTTATCCTCCTGCTTTATCACTACCTTTTTATATTGTTTTTAATCTGCCTCTGCCTTGTGCTTTTATTTCCTTTTACAGCACACCTTGCGCTGCTATTGCTTTTATGCTTTTATGCTTTTCAGCACATTGAATTGCTTCCATGTATGAAATTAAATTAAATTGTCTTGCCTTGCCTATTCTGGGAATCATTCTCTTGTATCATGTGAAGTCCTTCCTCCAATCTCTTTTCTTCTGTCCGTTGCATTTCTCCCTCAATCTCACACCTGCACTTTGCCTGCCCATGTAGCCGCCATGGAGGAATGAGCACTGTGAAAAGCAGCATGGCAGGGGCTCCCTCCCCCATACACGCCCCCTCAACACTCCCAGCGTGCGTGAGTGTCCCCAAGATCCACATTTGCTCTGGTCCTGTGGAGCAAATAATAACAGAGACAGCACAGGCGATACACGAAGGTATCATTTCTGGAGGTAAATAGCGGTCAGTCTTTTTGGAGGCCTTTTTACTTACTGATGAAGTGAGACTGGAGGGTGCTCTTCTTCCATTGACCACTTTTTGAAGTTTGAATTTGATGCAGAGAAATCTAGCATGCATGTTTGGTAGGATGTCACATACTGGGAGTTTGAGTTTGAGTTCACAGTATTGCACGTTCAAGCTTGGTGTGGTTTGAAATATTTAGGCTGCAGCTTTTCATCTAGTACGTAGGCCTGAAAGCCAGAGAGTCTCTCTGGACTGGAAAAAGAGCAAAGAAACATTGTAGTGAATCTCAAATTTCATCTCGACCTGCACGTAGGGCAATGACATTTCCAGTCTGGAATCAGCATGGACAATTTTATGTCTGCACTTAACGAGAACAACCCAGGAAACGGCCATTAGTGTAATTCTGTACAAGTGGGAGAACTATTTAAGTCGCTATACCCAAATGTCTTGAGTCAGGCATGGAGTGTGGAAGACATTTTGTATTATCAGCCGGCAGTTGGCTTTATTGGCACACCTGGCCCTACAGTAATGGCTCTATAAATGTATAAGTACATTATGTCAGGGGAAGTGAATCTCCTTGTTCTATATGACTAGGAATCAGTGGAAAATCCCCTAGTATACTTGGAGGCAGAAATACGTTTGTGTGCTGTATTAGCCGGGGACTGTGCAGCGACAGCACAGATATGAATCCAATATTTTATCTGGGAGTCATGCATGATATTGCATGTTACAGCACATTCGGGATGAATATGCTGACTGTATTCAAACCGAGATGGTGGTGTGCTGCACTCGAACACCAATGAATCTGATGTCTGATCCAGATAGACCCTCGGCATTGTGTATGTCTTCAAGCCTTGGTAAACCACACACACACTGACTCACACTCACACACACACACACGCACACATGCCCATGCGATATCCAGATGCAATCTGAAGTTTAAATGAAGGCAGTGACATTTCATTCGAGGCAGTCTTGCTGTGCATTTCTGCTGAGCTCTCCTCCAGAATGTCTTAGAGAGGAGATGCTTAACCTTCAAGATGATGGTGTATGCAGTGCTTGAAGAAGAAAAAAGAGGTGCAGGAACACAAGATAAGTTCTGCCGGAACGATTATGATGACAATTATGAGGAAGGGGAACCGAGTTCCCCCTGAGTCCCCCCCAACACCCCCTCCACACACACACACACACACACACACACACACACACACACACACACACACACACACACACACACACACACACACACACACACACACACACACACACACACACACACACACACACACACACTTCAAGCACTGGGTGTATGGATCTCTCTGAAACCCCACAATGACCTGATTCCATCACCACGGTGACGCACTCACACTCACATAATGTCTCGCCTAATGTGATTTGCAGTTAAATATCTATAAGGATGAATCTCAGGGTACATTACCACCAGAATGTGGTGATCTGGATATGAAAAAAAACAGTGTGGCTGTGCTGCAATTCTGTCTTGTCGTACTTTAGGATGTGAGGTGGTTCACTGCTCTGACTGAATTTCAATTTAATTCCACCAGGAGTCCAGCCCTAAAACAAGACTGCAGGCTCTACTAAGGATTCTCTGTCTCTGTCTCTGTCTCTGTCTCTGTCTCTGTCTCTGTCTCTGTCTCTGTCTCTGTCTCTGTCTCTCTCCCTCTGTCTCTCTCTCTCTCTCTCTCTCTCTCTCTCTCTCTCTCTCTCTCTCTCTCTCTCTCTCTCTCTCTCTCTCTTCTCTCTCTTCTATCTATCTATCTATCTATCTATCTATCTATCTATCTATCTATCTATCTATCTATCTCTCTCCCTCTCTCTCTCCTGGCAATTTTTCTCTCAGGCTCTTTTCTGTTTATGAAAAAGAGATGTGTAGGCATGATGCTGCTCAATCAGTTGAGGCCTATATCATTCCTTTCTATATTATTTGGTAGCAATCAGGTCAATTAGGGAAATGCAAATCAACAACTGGAAACACCCCTGTAATTCCGCCATGCGGTAGGGCACTCGTCCACTATGTGGCCGACCCGGGTTCGATTCCCGGCCCGGATCCTTTGCCAGCCCTTGCCCATCTCTCTCTCTCCCCACTCGCTTCCTGTCACCATCTTCACTATACTGTCATAAATAAAGTTAAAAAAAAAGACAAAAAAAAAATTCTGCCATGCAATAACTGGGACTCAAATTATTCCAATCCTCTGCTGAGGGAATAGCATCATCTTCTTGATTTTAAACACAGGAAGTTGCCATGGCAATTTAGTTTGTTTTTCAGCTTGAGTGATGAACTGCAGTTTACAGCTTCAGCTGTACATTTCCTTATATAGACAGCCATATCACATGGAGGGCTCATTTTATTGGTCTTTATAATGGAGCACTTTCATACTATCTGTAATCACATGCTACTGTGGGTCCCTTCAAAGACACTTACTGTAACATTTTGAAGAACCTCATGGCGGGCGAAGTGCCTTGCAACTGCTGAGTGCCTCAACCTTCAATACTTTTAATTCTTTACTGCTGTCACAAAGGCACTTTTGATCTGATAATGATGGTTTCAAATGGAAGTCATGAGGGTTCAAAAGCCTTGCCTTAGAGTCTGCACATAAGTGTTATCTGTCACTCATACTAATAGCGAGCACACATTAGTGGTACATATAATATGTCAAATAAAATATTAGTTCTCAGCATAAAATAAAAGTCTAAAGATAGAGAAAATATTTTATGAATTTCAAATGAAAAACAATCAGTCATAGTTGAATATGTTGGAATCAAAGGCAGACTATTCCAGAGCTTAGAGGTGGCAAAGGGAAAAGCTCTGCTGTTTTCATCTGTGGAATGAGACATTGCACTGTCAAATTTACATATTGTTCACAGGAATGATTTATCGATATCAATATGTCTTCCATGTCACATTTTATACTTCATAGCCTGTTTTTTCCCCAACAAAATCTGCAAAGTCTTCATAATTCCACAATTCAGCTATAATCTGATTTATATCATATTGAGCTTTATTCTACTGTATACATTTATGAAGCTTTTTGATTTGACATACAGTCGACCTGGCTTCCTGCAATATTAATGCTGCATCTCTTGTCACATATAATATCTCATCAAACAAGCACATTTCATTTACTTTCTGCTGTCGAGTGCAGTTGAGTCCTTTAATAAAACAGTATTTATTTATTTATTTATTTGTTTATTTATTTACTTATTTATTGATTGTTCTCCTTGTAGTGTTTCCCCTTGATGTTGTGATGTATGTGTGCATTACAGTATTTATTTTAAGGCTGGTGGTTCCTGTTTCTCCTCTTCTACAGTATATCACGAAAGTGAGTACACCCCTCACAGTTTTTGCAGATTTGTGAGTATATCTTTTCATAGGAAAGCATTACAGAATTTTCACTTTGACACAATGATTAGTGACCTTTTAACAACATATTTAACTGCTTAAATTTCTTGTTCACTCAAAAAAAAAAAATACAGCCATTAATGTTTGAACATGTACCCACAAAAGTGAGTACACCCCAGATTAAAATCCGGTAGAGAAGGGGCTGTGTTCACTCGAATCATCTAAAGCAAACCATCTAAAGCAAATTTGTTTATCTTGGTCTCAAGGGAGATGAACAGACCAAGGATATGGATCACTGGAACCACGTCGTGTGATCTGAAGAGACCAAGATAAACAAATTTGCTTTAGATGCTGTCAAGCATGTGTGGTGGTAAACAAGTGAGTTTTACAAAAAAAAGTGTGGGACTGACATGGTTTGGGGATGCATGAATGCTGTCAACATACCTAAAAGAAACATGCATGTCAACATGCACTGTGACCACTGAAGCGATCATGATATTCTCCATAGGATTGCATTCAAATCTCACACCAATCTATTTTAGACAGGTGCACACTCAAAATGTAAAAGTTCAATGTAAAGAAAGGTTGAAATGCACACCGATGACCTCCCTTTTAATCCCTTTTCCTTTCAAGATGATTCGAGTGAACACGGCCCCTTCTCCACCGGATTTTAATCTGGGGTGTACTCACTTTTGTGGGTACATGTTCAAACATTCATGGCTGTATTTTGTGTATTTTTCTGAGTGAACAAGACATTTAAGCGGTTAAATATGTTGTTAAAAGGTCACTAATCATTGTGTCAAAGTGAAATTTCTGTAATGCTTTCCTATGAAAAGATATACTCACAAATCTTCAAAAACTGTGAGGGGTGTACTCAGTTTCGTGATATACTGTACCATCTTGGCACTAGGCTTCGCTGGTCCTGGCCTTGACTTTGAGCAGAAGTGACTCTTTTGTGTGGTGTTGTCTTCTCAGATATAGACGAGTGTGCGACCCAGATGCATTACTGCCAGGCCAACACGGCGTGTGTGAATCTCCCTGGAGGACACCGCTGCGACTGCCTGCCAGGCTTCATCAGAGTGGACGACTACTCCTGCACAGGTAGGCCAGGCCAGTGTGTGTGTGTGTGCGTGTGTGTGCGTGCGTGCGTGCGTGTTTGTGTGACCTCTGCTCTCCAAAGGGGAAAAGAGGCTAGAGAAGCAAGGCAAAGCAACATCATAACTGTGTATTTTAAAATATGTGTTCTTGAGTGCGTGTGTGTATGTGTGTGCACACATTCTGTTTGTCGTTGCACATGAGGGGAAATATAGCAGGGCATTCAAGAAGAATCTTTTCGATATGTTACACACGCACGGACACACACACACACACTTATGGTCCTCATTTTAGTGAGTAAGTCCCCTAACAACAGACAGACTGCTGGAGGATAAGCTAAGGTTTTCAGGTCACCAAGTGCATGACAATGGTATCCAGAGAAGTGTGACTGGGGGCAGTACTATTTTGAGAATACCTTGGATCCACTCCTAGTTGCTTCAGTCAAAGTATCCAGCACCTTAAAAACTGTTAAAACATGACCACTGTGATAAGCAAGTTGTTTAGTATGTTTTTTTCATCAAATAGGGAAGTGTTCCTCCAGTGTAGTGTTTCCCAACGGGGGCTCTACAGCCTCTCAGGGGGGCATTAGAGAACCCTAGGGGGGCGTTGAGAAGTATACAGCTGAGAGGTGGTGGCGGTTAGTTGCCATTGAGGGGCATCAGTCCATTTTATTTGTTAATAATAAGGGGGGCGTTGGCAGGCTTATGATGAGGTCAAGGGGGCATGTGTAGGCTTATGATGAGGTCTAGGGGCTATTTATTTCAAAAAGGTTGAGAACCACTGCTCTAGAGGAACACTGCACATTATAAGACTATCTGTCTGGTCTTGGCATAAACAGATGAGCCTTGTTCAGATTAACTCTCGATTAGCAAAAGGAACATCCAAATACTGTAAAAAAAAAAAAATAATAATAAAAAAGAAAACACTGATGTAGTCCTCTCTGGTTTGGGACTGCCTTGTGTTTGCAGGTCTCTTTTTCAGCACAATTAATGTTTATCATTATAGTTAATTGGTTCACCGAGTGAATACTTTAGGTGCTTTAAGGAGGATTGTAGTAATGGGCTTGGAGAGAGATTTGTGCAAGCAATTACTGTAGTTATCACACTCATTCTGCCAGCTGACTTTAATTGCCCTCTGTGTGTTTATTTTCCTCGGTGGGTACCTCACCAATGGTTCAGAGACTGCACACTTACAGACCAGCCCAGGGGACCTCACACCTAACCAGGAACTGCAGACAAAACTGCATGATGTGCAAAAATGCAAATATGACTGGAAACATGTGCAATAAAATGTGCAAAACATACTTTTTTGTGCGTGATACCTTCATGCAAAGTTGATTGGCAAAATGTGCATATCAGTATTTGGTAACACTTTATTCTAGGGATACATCTATAAGCACTAATACATACAATGTTAATGCCTGCATACGTAACTTGTAAGGCATGTACTAAGCGAACGAATGGCTAGGTCCTTACTAAGGCTAAATTGGTAATAAATCCCTTATTGTGCATGAACAAGACATTTGCGAATACATGCCTAAAAATGTTTAATTTTGCTTTATACATGCCTTACAAATTACTTATACAGGCACATTGTGTGTATTAGTGCTAATAGATGTATCTCTAAAATAAAGCGTTACATAGTATTTATTTATTGAAAAAAAGTACAGGAGCGTACCTGCATGTACAGTAGAAACATACAGTACAGTAGATGATAGAAACATAAGAAAACATGTGCAAAAAATATACTGTATATTTTTTTATATTACAGTAGCCAGGAAGCAAGAAGCCAACTCACTCACTCACTCACTCCCTCACTCACTCACTCACTCACTCACTCACTCACTCACTCACTCACTCACTCACTCACTCACTCACTCACTCACTCACTCACTCACTACCTCACTCACTCACTACCTCACTCACTCACTCACTCACTCACTCACTCACTCACTCACTCACTCACTCACTCACTCACTCACTCACACACACACACACACATTTGTATCTCACTATGTATTAGCTCCATGACAATCTCCTACACTATTGAGAGTAGATGAGTCTTATTGCATTCTCAGCAAAGTAAATATACTAAAGTAAATCACACCTGAAAGCATTTCTCTGACACCCGCAATGCTTGCTCTTTCTTTTAATGCCACGAGAGAACCCAGCTGGGAGAAGCACATTATTTTGAAGCTGCATTATGAACAACTGGATGCCAGAGCACTTCCTCTTATCCAATTTGGCAGCTGTATGGAAAGGGTTTCCCAAAGAGGTTGATGGGTGGCTCCCATGGGACTAGGCCTACCTGTATCTATAACCAGCTACATTTAGAAAGCACTGCCCACAATAGGCTTAGTTGCCCTCCGGGGCTGTGTAAGGAGTATATAGTGCCTTTATTATATAGTGCCTATAGCACCTTTAGTCATATTCAGCCATTTAGCATAATAGCATACATGTTTCACCTTGTCATATTTTATTCCTCTGTACAGGAATGGAACACTTTCTGGCAACCTGAAGCCAGCACTTTAAATTGCTTTCCTAAGTGATGGCTATCGCCTTCGCAATTCGCCTTCGCAATTGATCTGACTGTAACATAGTTCCTTGAAGTGTTGTGAAGAAGAAAAAGATCAACAGCATGAATATATTGAAAGAGGGTAGGGATTTATGACATTAAGGCAGAGAAGGGAAATAAGATTATGGTTACTCTTCTCTACTAGCAATAGAGAACATTTTTTCAGAGAATAGACAGACAATTTTTTTCTGACTTTGATTTAGGCTAGGCTGAAAAGCACATTCAACTTCACATTCAACTTCAGGTGGGGACTCAGACTTGCTACACTGTCAAGGAGGTGCATAAAACCAACATGATCTCCAAAAATTCCGTGCTCCTGGACACGGATGTTAAGGGCACAAAATCCGTGTCCAGGAGCACGGACTTTGCCAAAATTCCGTGCTCCTGGACACGGAATTGTTTTCCGTGTTCCTGGACACAGAATTGTTTTCCGTGATGGACACAGAGAAGTGCTCTCTCTATAGGCTACTCCCACAGCTCTATGTTTCCACAGTCTTGTGTTTTCTCAGGATTTTTCTAATTTCAAATATTTTTTCTCAAAAAAACATTTCCTACTGACAGGTTAGGGTTAGGGATTGTTTTGGTCTGGGCACAGCTACTTTTCTTTCATTCATTATGTGAAATTGATAGCCTAGCAACCAACTGGAAAAGGTATTTCTCAAAAATATGTCTTTAATGACAGGTTAAGGTTAGGGAATGTTTTGGTCAGGGCACAACTGAAATTGCTATAGCATTATTTTGTTTAGGATTAGCATTTGGTATGTATTTTCTAATGATAGAGTTACACAGTGCTGTGGTAATAGCCTATAGAAAGCACTTCCGTGTGCCCATCACGGAAAACAATTCTGTGTCCAGGAGCACGGAATTTTGGCAAAATCCGTGCTCCTGGACACGGATTTCATGTCCTTAACATCCGTGTCCAGGAGCACAGAATTTTTGGAGATCAGGCTGATAAAACGCTTAAAGGACCACTTCAGCCAATTTCAATATGCTGTTGTATTGCTCACGCTACACTTGACTTGTCAGTACCTGGTCATGCAGCATATTTTAGCTCAACCCTTTCCAAGATCTGAGCTATTCTAATGGGAGCAGGTGTTTGTTTGCATTTTTAAAAATCTTAACATAGGCCTACTCCAAAAGTTTTCCCAAAAGGTGTTGTCTGCTGATGTTGCATAACCTTTTGTATGTTTTTGGTAATAAATCAAGATGTTTTTTTTAAAATGTAAACAAACACCTGCCCCCATTACAATGACTGGGATCTCGGAAAAGGCTGAAGAGAGAGATAAAACATCTCAGGTACTGACAAGTCCAGGGTAGTGTGAGCATTACAACTGCATGTTGTAAAAGGCTGAAGTTATCCTTTAATTGTGTATCTTGAGATGACTCAATTATTAATTTCTGGTGAGTAGACAACCTACAGTCACATGCACAGCCAGCCTCATCCAATCACCCACCCACTGGCCACTGTGCTTTGTACGTAATTACCAACATGGCAGCTTAAGTATTGCTGTAACGTGAAACTTACCAGCCATAGGAACAAGTGATATATGAGGTCAGCCATGGCCTAGTGGTCAGTGAGGTGGTCTCTTAAGATCAAAGGGTTGCCGGTTCGAATCCCACCCTTACCCCACACCTCCATGGCTGAGGTGCCCTTGGGCAAGGCACCTAACCTCATGTTGCTCCAGGGACTGTAACCAATACACTGACTAACTGTAAGTTGCTTTGAATTAATAAAAAACGTCAGCTAAGTGTAATGTAATGTAATGTGATATGTATGCATACAGGGGCAGGTTTCCAAACAGTGCTTATTATTTGCCAGTCTTGTAGTGTTTATTGCTAGAAGTTGGGTTTTCTCCTGATGTTAAGGATCTCCATGGTAAGGATTGTACATATCCAGACAGCAGTCATGAAGACGGAGCTGGGCCCAGCTGCTTCTTCAGAGAGTCACGGCGCTCTGTGTAAAGTTTGCACAGCTTATGCAGAAATCCCCTGACACTTGGCACACTGAACAGCTTATTTTCCCTCTGTTGTGTGAACTGTGCGTGTGAACTGTGTGTCTGTGCATGTGCGTGCGTGCGTGCGTGCGTGCGTGCGTAGTGCGTGCGTGCATGCGTGTGTGCGTGTGTGCACATGCACGCGTGTATGTGTGCATTGGATTATTAATTTCGTAGACTTGATGTCGTTTCTCCATGTTTTGGTTAATACCGAGCGGAGTCAGTAATTGCAGTCATGTATCTCAACGCATTGGATTGTTGTGTCCTTTCTCCATGTTTGGTAAATAGTGAGCGGCCTCAGTAATTGCAGTCATGCTTCACGGCTCCCCTGTTGAATGCTGTCCCCAGTGGAACTAACAATACAACAAGGCACAGCAGTCCAAATCCTTAGGCACTATAACACAAGACAGGCCACAGCAGTCCAAATGCTCAGGCACTATAACTAGAGATGCACCGGATCCTGATTTTTAGGATCCTGCCAGATACCGGATCCACTGCTTAAGATCCTGCCGGATCCGGAACCAGATACCACATCCTACAAAAGGGTTGAAACATGTAGTCTACTCGCACACGTGGGCCCTTTTTATTACGTTGGCTCAAACTATTTTTTAGACTCATTGGCTTATTGCCACACTACCTGCAACGACCGCTTCCAAAGGGCTTTCACTTCATGCAGTGATTGGGGTTGTGAAAGACTGACTGAAAAGCCTAGGCTAGAGATGCTCCAGACCCTCATTTTTAGGTAACATGCCGGATACCGGATCCACTGCTTAAGATCCTGCCGGACCCGAATCCTGTGAAAAACCCTATTAACCGGAACCGGATCCGGTGCATCTCTAACTATAACACAAGACAGGCCACCGCAGTCCAAATCCTTTAGGCACTATAACACAAGACAGGCCACCGCAGTCCAAATGCTTATAAAGGCACTATAACACAAGACAGGCCACCGCAGTCCAAATGCTTATAAAGGCACTATAACACAAGACAGGCCACGGCCAGTCCAAATGCTTATAAAGGCACTATAACACAAGACAGGCCACCGCAGTTCAAATGCTTATAAAGGCACCATAACACAAGACAGGCCACCGCAGTCCAAATGCTTATAAAGGCACTATAACACAAGACAGGCCACGGCAGTCCAAATGCTTATAAAGGCACTATAACACAAGACAGGCCACCGCAGTCCTAATGCTTATAAAGGCACTATAACACAAGACATGCCACAGAGGCTGGCACAGCAGCTCTCAACAGGTCTAACAATTGAATGCACTCAATATAGCAACATGCAGCATATAGGGTTAGATTGGCTTCAGGGATAGTGTGGCCTTTCTCATCAAGGTTTATCAGTAGTTTGAAAGTTACAAAGTGCAGTATATCGTTGTATATTTCATGGGGAAAATGTATCTCATTTTATTTACATTAATTTAAAATGTGAAAATGTTAAACTAGTCACTGAAGTTAACTTGTTTGCTTTTAATGTGCATATGAAGACTTCAGATGCAAAGCCCCCTAACTCCATTTCTGAAGACCTGCACTTCTATATTTTTAGAGAACTCCGTTGTTGGTTTGGTTTACATTCATGTACTTGATAATACATATAAATAGTTATATTACATAAATAAAATAAAAAATATGCAATTGTGATAGCTTTGTATTAAATAAAATGAATTAAGATTATTTTCTGAAAAGGCACTTAGGGAATTTTGCATCTGAACTCTTCATATGTCATCCATAAGACCATTCATTTATTCTATTCAAACATTCAGAAATGTACAAATATCATTGGCCTGTTGACTTTTCAGTCAGAACATTGCGATCTCTTCTTCCACAGAAACATTTAATCCTCCTCAACAACGAGCTCTGTGTGATATCTTACATATACTTAGCCCCATGGATATGTGTGCCATGCTTGTTAGATGTAATAAAGTCCAGTGTCTGACTGTGGACCGTGGGTAGCCATAACAGGTGCTTAGATTAGTGTGCTTGTTGTCTGATGGCCAGGCCCCTCAGTGTGTGTGACTTTGACTGGGAGGTGTATCCATTTAGCCATTGTGCGTGTGTGTGTGTGTGTGTGTGTGTGTGTGTGTGTGTGTGTGTGTGTGTGTGTGTGTGTGTGTGTGTGTGTGTGTGTGTGTGTGTGTGTGTGTGTGTGTGTGTGTGTGTGTGTGTGTGTGTGTGTGTGTGGTAGATGCCAGGGGTCCGTGGGCTTTACATGCCTCCAGACATGGCTTTAATGATTTGCTTTTAGCTGAGCAGCCACTTTATTGGGCTCCAGGGCTCCGTGTCGAGTCGAGTAAAGAGCCGCAGTCCGTTCACCCTGCCGGCGCTCTCCGTGCTCCCTCATTGCAGACTGTGACCAGCAATTACAGAGGCCACGCGGAATATGCTGAATCCACAGTCCAGTGGTCCGGTCTAGGCGCGGGGATCATAATCAGGGCTTCGTGGAGCTTGGCCTCTTGTTGCTTACAAAGCAGATATTGATGGATTCGGAACATGGGTGGTTTTCAACCGGCGCTAATCGACCAGTCACAGCATGGCCACAACGTTCATTTCATGCAACAGTTAGCACATCATTTCTGAAGCAGAATCTGAAGCATAATCTGAGGCAGTTCCACTCAAAGGAAAATTCTTTCTTTAGTAACTAGCCTATATACTAATGCATGCCACTATGTCAGTTAGTCCATCTGAGGGTGTACGTGATGTACTGAATGCCTGTTGACCTTTTTCACCACCATTAAATGTCCTTAAATTTAAAATTAAATTTAAAATTAAATTTTCCTTATTTGAGAGGCACATTTGAATGGAAGAAGATTGTGTGCATTCTGCCCTCTATGTTATGTTTATTTTGTTAGACAAATAAAGAAACAGATTGAAGAAGTCACAGATTGTTCAGTTGTTCTTTTGGCTACTTTGCATCTGGCACCTTTCAGTTCAGTTTAAAAATTCTTTATTAGGGCCCAAGCACTGTATGCCTTATGACAAGCTGGGACTTGCATAGCCCTTAAAGGGACACTGTGTGAGATTTTTAGTTGTTTATTTCCAGAATCCATACTGCCCATTCACTAATGTTACCTTTTTCATGAATACTTACCACCACCATCAAATTCTAATTATTCATTATGACTGGAAAAATTGCACTTTTCATATGGAGTATATAGGAAAGGGGGATCTTCTCCATGGTCCGCCATTTTGAATTCCCAAAAATAGCCATTTTAGCTGCAAAAATGACTGTACTTCGACCATACTAGAAAATGTCGGTTTATTACTTAGTAAACTTTCATGTAAAGATCAAATTTGGCAATAGGGGGCCTATTTTCAATGAGCAGCATAGTTGCAGTACCCTTTTTGACCATTTCCTGCAGAGTGTCCCTTTAACACAGTCAACATTGTTGGCTTCTTATTGTAATTTGAATGTGTATTACAGTGGAATTAGCTGGCCTGTAGCTGCAGGCAGGGCCGCTGACAGCTTTAGCTGGGCCCGGGACAAAGCCATCAGAAAAGGCCCCCCACTCAATATATTCATCAATGTAATGAAGACTGAATTATGGGCCCCGTCTCTCCCTGGGCCCGGGACAATTGACCTCTTTGTCCCCCCCTGTCAGTTTCCCTCTTTAGTCAGAGGTATGGTTACTATTTCCATTTATAGAGCTGTTGTTGAAGCCTCATGCTGTGACTTGCTATGAAGCAGGAGGTGGTCTCTGAACAACTCAGAGTGGTGTCACAGAGAAGGTATTATTGAGCTTTATTATATGGTTGTGACGTCATCGGTCGAATGCTCCATTCATTTCAACGGGGCTCCCCAACGTTCGCACGTCTGTTATTTTTCGATAACGGACGGGTTGGTCTATAACAGACCGCTGTCAATGGCAACAAGACTTTTCACTGCTAAAGCGACTTTTCAACAAGACTCTAATCAGCTGCTGTGATAGACAACACCTGTTGTCCTGGCTACCTAGCTGTTGCCTAGCGGTGTTTCACAACGGCACTGTTTTGTTTTGCGCAGCAACAATCTTAACATTAAATAGGCCTAAAGAAATGTCCCCGCCATGTGTGAATCATTTAAGTATATCCATATAATAAGCGGGTTAACTTTCGGCGAGTCGGTCGCTTTGTGGAATAGCAGCACTTCAGAGAGAACAAGACCCCTCCGCTCCGCGTCGGGGTCTAAAGATTCTCTCTGTCGTGCTGCTATTCCACGGTAGCGACCTTCTCGCCGAACGTTAACCCTTACTTAACAAGTGACTAAAAACTTGTATTCACTTTGGTAACAGGGAATATTTAGTCTTACATGATGCGAAGAAGCCCTGAAGTCAGTTGTACTTCATTGTGGAGCCGTGTCCCACTTGCATCACTAGAATGTGATTAGCGAAGTATGAACTTGCATGGACGATGAATCACACTTTGTGTTACCAGCCTGAGGCATCTGTCCAAAGTTTCACTAGGCCTACTTTCAAACTTTATTTTGTCATACTGCATCACATTGCATTATATTTACCATATTAGGAAATATATTTTGTGGAATGTGTATTTGAAGTCATCTCTCAGTCCCATGTCCCAATGACACAGCTCAACAGTAAGTAATAATAATAATAATAATAATACTTTATTTTTATATAGCGCTTTTCAAAATACCCAAAGACGCTTTACAAACCATTTAACACAAAATAAAGACATACAAAGACTCAACAAGACAACAAAAGTACCGTATATTGCCTCTTGTTTACCTCATTTTCTTGTCATTCTCTCTACTTCAACACATTCTACTTTGGTTACTATTGTCCTGCACCTTGTGGGTTTGCCTTTGTAGCTTTTGTTGCACAGAATAATGACAATGAAAGTCTTGTATCCTCAATCTTTAGGTAACCAGGTCTATTGATTCGTTTGTTGGTCTGCCTACAATTATTCTAAGTAACCCGTCTTGTAGTAACATTTCTTTATTCCGTTGATGAAAGAAGATGCCTTTCACAAATAAGAGACAAGGCTAGTTCACTCAAAGATGTCTAACAAGGCGAGAAGAATGAGGGGCGTTAACTGGAAGCAGTGAATATGAGATGTTTTAGTGAGAGAGTATAGTAAGGGAGTTGATTCTGGAACTTGTGAAGTCATTGAAGACCAGAATCAGACACTATGCAGTTGGCAGACGTCCTTCTGCTTTTCCTGTCAAAAAAAGGAACAGCCAGTAAAGGTGGGAAGCTTTAGTAAGAAGCCGTTTCCACGTATCAGGATATTTTTAAATGTGGATATTTTTTCTCCTCTTTACATTGGTTTTGGCCTTCCGTTTCCACGTTAGCAGATTTTTTTAAACCCACATATCAAACAGCAACCTTTAAAAATGTCCCATACAGTTGGCTAAAATACATCTATTACAATTGAGTTTTTATTTTTCTCCCCTTGTTACTTTTCCAGAAAAAAAATCCACATTTTAAAATATCCTGCTATGTGGAAACAGCACCTAAGAGAGGAGAGTTGACTCCATAGCAGTGTCGCCCAGGCCACCAGGAAGCTCCCAGACACAGAGCAGTCAAGGCAGGAGGTCTCAGATGTAGAGAAATCAATGTATAGCATTCATTATGTCTAACTGTTTAAATCACAGTTGAGTTTTTATTTTACTTCAAAGATGTAAAAGTGTTATCTTTTACCTGACATTAAAATGTGTAGATGCCTTTGGGCTTGAACAGATCCATCGCTTTCCTTAACCTAACTGGAGTTTACATCCCCCACCAAAAAAACAAGTAGCTTAGCAGGCATGACACACTTCTTGTCAATGTTTTATCTCTCTCTTTCTCACTGTCTCTCTTGCTCGCACACACACACGCACACACACGCACGCACGCACGCACGCACGCACGCACGCACGCACGCACGCACGCACGCACACACACACACACACACACACACACACACACACACACACACACACACACACACACACACACACACACACCTGCTGGCTACACCAATGGGGCTTCCATGTTTCTTTGCAGGGGTTGCAAGCCTCCTCATCCTCCCATCCTCCTCCTCCTCATCTTGCTCCTCCCCTCCTCCTCCTCCTCCTCCTCTTTCCTTTTCTCCTCCTACTCCATCCCCTTCTCTATTTCTTCCTCCTCCGCCCCCTCCTTCTAGCCGTCCTCCTCCACCCCACCACCCCCCACTTCTCTCTCTCTCTCTCTCTCTCTCTCTCTCTCTCTCTCTCTCTCTCTCTCTCTCTCTCTCTCTCTCTCTCTCTCTCTCTCTCAGTGTCTTCAGTGGAGAGTTGTTCAGTGATCGTCTGCCAGGTCTGTCCTTTGACTGATAAAGCTCTTGACAGGCGGTCAGCGCTGCCTGTGATCTCAGGAGGAGCTAGAGAGAGTGAGAGAGAGAGAGAGAGAGAGAGAGAGAGAGAGAGAGAGAGAGGGAGGGAGAGGGGGGGGGAGAGAGAGAGAGAGAGGAGAGAGAGGGGGGAGAGAGACATGGAGAAGGAGAGAGAGGAGAGAGAGAGAGAGAGAGAGAGAGACATGGAGGGGAAGAGAGCGCGAGAGAGACATGGAGGGGAAGAGAGAGAGAGAGAGAGAGAGAGAGAGAGACATGGAGGGGAAGAGAGAGAGAGGGAGAGACATGGAGGGGAAGAGAGAGAGAGAGAGAGAGAGAGAGAGAGAGAGAGAGCTGACAACTCCAGCCAGCGCAGGCCTCTGCACAGCACAGAAGCAGCAGTCCACAACCCAGCTGAGCCGGTGCATATGCTATAGTGCCCAAGCTCCACAAACATGGCCGCGTGCCATGCCTTTCTCATCAGCTTGTCACTGGCCATTAAATTTCACATTACCAAGCCGTACTCCTTGGTGCTTTAGAGAGACTGCTCGACTCTCTGCTGCCCCACTGTTCCTCTCTCTCTCTCTCTCTCTCTCTCTCTCTCTCTCTCTCTCTCTCTCTCTCTCTCTCTATCTATCTATCTCTCCCTCTCTCTCTCTCTCTCTCTCTCTCTCTCTCTCTCTCTCTCTCTCTCTCTCTCTCTCTCTCTCTCTCTCTCGGACACAAATATGAAGGCAATTTTGCCAAAGTGAAACCGGATGAAGACACATCATGATGAAATGAAGGCTCTGCAACATTTGACGGGGGGGAATACAACACCTCTCCTCCTTGTCTACCTGTATGTGATAAACCATTCATGCACACAGTAAATGTTACAGTGTTAGTAATTAACAACTTTAAACTAATTTCTCCAAGTGCAGAACTGACAATTCAAAAGTTAACATATGCCCCTTTTCCACTGCCGGTTCTATCTATCTATCTATCTATCTATCTATCTATCTATCTATCTATCTATCTATCTATCTATCTATCTATCTATCTATCTATCTATCTATCTATCTATCTATCTATCTATCTATCTATCTATCTATCCATATGTCTGCCTACCTGCCAGCCAGTGTCTCTACCACCATGCCTGTCTATGGTATGATCCTGTCTACCCTGCCTACCTGTCTATTACACCATGAGACTGACTGATTGCACTGGCCAGCGCTAAGGATGTATGGGGCAAATGCAGCTCATGTAATACAGTTTTTCTCAATTGGTTTGGCTCATTTTTTGAAACTGAGATGACATTCTACTATTCGGTCATTTGGCCAAACATTCTTACACTTCTGCACATTTCTGATAACTAGCAAAATGTCAATCTCCCAAAATTCTAATTTTTGCTTCAAAACTATTTCATAGATCGTTCTCAATTGCTTTGACTCATTTACATTCATTTAGTCTTCTGTCAAAATAAAGTGGATGGTTCAGCACAACTAAATGGATCCTCATCACATGCTCATATCCTCCCAAAATAGTGTTTCAAAAATAAACCCCTTTCCCACATAATCAGTGCCCCCAAAATGCACTGTCCTTTTGGTATTGTGTAAGCACTGTAAGTGAAAATGATCAGATGTTTTGTCACTATGATAGACAGCGTACAGCTAGCAAATTCCAATTACCGGTATGTATAAAGCCATTGTAGTTTGACAACACAGAAAATTGTGTGTCAATGTGCAAAATGCATGCTCAAAGTGTTAACTGTAGGCTACTTATAGCCATGTGAAAAGATGCACTAAACATTTGATACAAGTACAAAGCATTTGATATTTGATGAAAGCAATCAGAAATGCCATTCTGTTGTGGAAATTGCAAGCTGGTTTGCGGATTTGTCCATGTTGATTTGAGAATGTCATCTCTGTTTTGAGAAATTAGCCAAACCAATGGAGAAAAACTGTAATCAGGTGATCAGCAGGAGATTGCCAACAGTGATGCCCTAATCTATCCAGCCATTATGCAGCATTCATAGGGGACGGTGGCCAGCTACAGTGCTCATCTCGGACAGTGGTGCTGGCAGACGAGGGCTGGATGACTGGCTGATAACCTTTAATTATGTATAACAATGCCTGACTGATGGCACGGCTGTCTTTGGACCCGCAGGCAGGCAGACAGACAGGTAGACAGGTAGGGAAACACAGAGACAGACAGACAGACAGACAGACAGACAGACAGACACCCAGACACCATTGCCTACTCTGTCTGCCCTGATAACCTGCTGCTCTATTGGCCACATGCTGATCAGAAATCATCCATGAATTGTGCAAATTGTACAGTTCACTTTTACTGTAAATGTGACCTAACCCCCAGCCGCACGTGGAAGTTCAATTTACCCTATGTCTCTCTCTCTCTCTCTGATTGATTGATTGATTGATGGATTTTATTTAGTCTATTAGATGTAAAAACATTGTATAGCAACAGCAACCATACAATGCAAAGAATAAAATAGACAGGGATATACACAAAAAAGTCAGAAGACTTATTTTCATTGTGGTCCCTTATGAGGTAGCAGGCTAAGGCATAAGATGGCGTCCTTACACATATTCACATATATACTACATACCTACATATACATATTCATAACCACATTCATTCAGAACAAATAGAAGAAAATAGAGTATATTAAAAGAAATACATTAAAATCACCTGAAACATAGTGTTGACACTCTAGTATTTTTGCTTTAACCATTTTTTTAAATGTGTCTTGAAACTGTTTGTGTTTAAACTACTAATTTCTTTAAGTGGGCCAGGTAACCTTTTCCACAGAACAGCACCAACATAAGAAAAACACTCTTTGCCCAAGTTCGTTTTAACTATGGGAGGGACACAGTCTGTTGTGCTCCCCCTAGTGGAGTACCGATGAACTGTGTTAACTTTAGTGTTGCACCGATACCATTTTTTGCACCGATACCGATACCATACCGATACCGATACCACCCTATTTGAAATGTATATATATGAAGGGCTGTAGTGCATACTACTTGGATGTAAAATCATTGCATGGCTTTGTCAGGCTGCTGCCTACCTTTGTAAAACAGGAAAAAGACTAATACAAAGTGAATACAGCAAAACTTTTTATACTTTTTAAATACCTCTATGAAATAACTAATTTCAAGTGTCATACAAGCACCTGTAAATGGAATCGGTGATCTATTTGTTGGTACTCGCCCATACGATACCATCATTTTGGTGCCGATCCACCGATACTGGTATCGGTATCGGTACAACACTAGTTAACTTTATTAAAATATGTTTTAAAATACTCTGGAACCTTCCCATACACAATCCTGTGAACCATACACAATTGGATGAAAGCCACTCTATCCTCCACCTTCAACCATCCCACCTTGTCAAAATGGGATGAGTCAAGGTGGGTTCTCATGGGGAGATCCAAAACTAACCTAATTAGTTTGTGTTGTGATGTCTGTAACCTGTTTTTCAAATTTACTGTTAGACTATTACACCATGAGCCACAAGTATAATCAAAGTATGGCTGGATTAAGGCTCCTGCCAAAATGGCCAAAGTTTTTGTGTCCAGAAATTCTGGCCATAAAACGCACTCTATGATTAATTTTGGTGATAGCCTTCTGTGCCTGATTAACACCACTTAGATTTTTGTCTAACACACAGCCAATGTAACTTACTGATTCCTTAGCTGCAATTACAGAATCCCCTACTAAAACCTTAAAGGTTGACGCTTTCTTTAATCTAATCTTTGAACCAAAAAGAAAAGATTCTGTCTTTCCTATGTGCAATGATAACCTATTGTCTGACATCCATCTACTGACATTAAGAAGTTCAGCACTAAGTGATTGGTCAATGGTATTTTTATCTTTATGGGAAACTACCAGTGCAGAATCATCTGCATATAAAAACAAACTTGATGAACAAACAGCTTTTAAGTCATTAATGTGTAAAAGAAAAAGAAGAGGTCCAAAAACACTCCCTTGAGGGACTCCACAGCCAATGATGGCTGGGTGAGACATAACACCCCCAATATCCACCACCTGCATTCGATTACCCAGGTATGAACTTACCCATTTCCCAGCCAGGTCGTTTAACCCCATAGCCTTTAATTTATACAATAAAGCACTGTGATTCACTGTATCGAAAGCCTTCTGTAAATCTATACCATCCCACATAATTTACCACTATCAATCTCCTTTTTAATGAAATCTGATAAATAAAGCAGGCAAGAATCAGTAAAATGGGATTTTCTGAATCCTGACTGAAATTCATAAAGTATATTTTTTTCGATAAAAGGTAATGGTACATTTGTTCATACATTATTTTTTCTATAACATTTGACAGACATTGAGAATAGAAACACACACACACTCTCTCTCTCTCTCTCTCTCTCTCTCTCTCTCTCTCTCTCTCTCTCTCTCTCTCTCTCTCTCTCTCTCTCTCTCTCTCTCCACTCACACACACACACACACACACACACACACACACACACACACACACACACACACACACACACACACACACACACACACACACACACACACACACCAAGAAAAACACAACAACCCCACCATGACCCCCTGCCCTTCCAGTCTGCCCTCTCTGCTCCTCTATTTAAAGACTTCTCAGTTCTCAACCCTCTTTAGGGTGTCTGGAAGAGGGACCACTAGCCTGCCTGACTTCTCATCTCATTCTGTGGCTTGCCTTGAACTTGTTCTCTCTGCTCTCCTGTCCTGTTCAAAGGCCAGCACTAATCTCCACTATGTAATGGGCACAGAGCACTCAGCTCCATTAAAATGAATAAACCTGTGATCGCAGGTGCGCTCTGCGCAATCATGAGTGATTTAGACCAAAATAGCTGTTATTATTTCGGCCCAAATTGCTCATTACTGAGAAAAGCACATTGAAATTTAAATCGTTTGGGTCAGTCTTGCCATCCGAATTTGAGAATTTCATTTGCAGTGTTGACATTTAGCCCTGCCTGCTTAGCATGGGTGAAATCTGTGAGATGAGCAGTTGAGGAATACGGTATGTTCAACCTGCCTAAGGGCTCAATAAGCACAACTCATTAATTAAGGAGGAAATGTATTAGTCGTGATTAAGATGGCTGTTGCATATTGATGAACAGAGCCGTGGTACCTCCCTCTCTTGCTCTGTCTGTCTTTTTTCTCTTTCCTCTTCCTCTTCCTCTCTGTCTCTCCTTTCCTCTCTCTGTCTATCTCTATTTCTCATCTTCATCGATTTCTCATCTTCATCTCTGTTTCTGTGTTTCTCTCTCTCTCTCTCTCTCTCTCTCTCTCTCTCTCTCTCTCTCTCTCTCTCTCTCTCTCTCTCTCTCTCCCCCTCTCTCTCTCTCTCTCTCTGTCTGTCTCTCTCCGTCTATCTCCCCCCCTCTCTCTCCCTCTCTCTCTCTCTCTCTCTCTCTCTCTCTCTCTCTCTCTCTCTCTCTCTGTCTCTCTCTCTCTCTCGCTCTATCTCTCTCTCTGTCTATCTCTCTCTCTCTCTCCAAGAGTAGAGGCGTGCAGCCATGACATTAGTGATGAGGGATGAGGAGCAGCAGAGAGGGAGGGCAGTAACAGGGGATTGGAAGGGTGCGTGCGTGCGTGCATGCTGCGTGCGTGCGTGTGTGTATGGAGAGGGGGGTGGTTACCTTGTTTCATTCGAGGCCGACAGATGAACATGGTCGGAGCCTGGCTTGGGTTTTTAGTAACGCAGGTGCTCTCCTGTGTCCTCACCTTTGTAGGGAGCGACGCCAAATTGCCTTACCGACACTAATTAATCGCTGATGAGCCGCAGAGACATTATAAAAGCAAACACATAAACAAAAACTACAGACAAACAAGCACAAATGTCAATTGTGGGATGCCAGCTGTCTTATAGAAAGGGAGTATACTCATTCCATTTTCAATGCACTGTGGATGTTTTTTTTTTTTGCGGAAATGTTGTCTGTGACACAACTGCAAGTGATTTGCATTATTGGCAATGTGTGACGCTTACAGGAAATGACAAGTGTGTGCCAGTTAATTAAACTCCTGCTGCGGGGGTGTGTCCCTGTGTGGGAGACCTCAGACAAGGACAAATAAAGCATCGCCACCACTACCACCGCTGCCTACCCACTCCCTCTGTGCCTGTTTCTGTGTGTTGTAATGTTATATTAATGAGCAGAGATACATCAAGACTATTGTGCTGAGAGGATGGGGAGCACATTATGCCCTTTATGGTGACCGGCCTGCATAGCTGCGATTAGACGTCCTATCTTCTATTTCTCTTCTCTCTGTCTCCCTCTTGGCTGGATGAAATGTCTCGCTGGCTGGTGCCCGCGAAGGATTCCTCTGCTCTCTCATGTGTTTCATTCTGAAAGCTTTGTCAGAGAACAAAGACAGAGAAAGGAAGGACTTTTCAGAACTGGTAAACAGTGGAACTGATTCGTGTTTGATCACTGACAGACACCAGTGTCTATTACTATTATTCTTTTGGGAGGAGAGGGAGAGAGAGAGAGAAGAATAAAGGCGCTCCGTGTTCATTGTCTCGGGATACTGTATTGCTGCTCAGTTGGGATGCTGGTTACTGCAAACACCAGGGGGTATAGGCACCAGAGGCAAAGCTCTGTATTAAACCCTAAGATGTCTCAGCGTCCTTCCATCTCCTACACCGCAGAGCAGCCCACCACACCAATATCCCTCCCACCCATCTGGTTTATTCACCTGTCAATCATAATGTCTCTTGCAGGTCCATAAATACACCCCTCTCCCTGTGTGTGTGCACTGACCCCTTTTCTATTTTCTTTCATGTCTGCTTCTCTCTTCCTCTCTATTTCTCCCTCTCTTTTTTGCTCCCTCTCTCTTTTCCGGTCTTTCTATCTATCTCTCTCTCTCTCTCTCGCTCGCTCGCTCGCTCTCTCTCTCTCTCTCTCTCTCTCTCTCTCTCTCTCTCTCTCTCTCTCTCTCTCTCTCTCTCTCTCTCTCTCTCTCTCTCTCAGAGCATGACGAGTGTGCAAGTGAGCAGAGCTCCTGTGATGACAATGCCATCTGCACCAACACCATTCGGGGCCACCTGTGTACCTGCAAGCCTGGTTACGTGGGCAACGGCACCATCTGTAGAGGTAAGGTCCTGGCCCCTGGTCCCATCCAGTTGAGTCACTATCCTATTTCTCTCTTACGCCACATTCAGTACTGCTTCCCTCTTCCTGATCCTCTTGTTTTCTCTCCATTCCTTTCATTTTTTCCTCTCCTTTTCCCTTCTCTCCTTTGTTCTCCTTTCATCTCATTTTCTCTCATTTTCTCTTCTCTTCTCTTCTCTTCTCTTCTCTTCTCTTCTCTTCTCTTCTCTTCTCTTCTCTTGTCTCCTCTCCTCTCCTCTCTTCTCCTCCCCTCCCCTCTCCTCTCCTCTTCTCTCATCCCCTTTCCTCTCCTCTCCTCTCCTCTCCTCTCCTCTCCTCGCCTGTCCTCTCCTCACCTATCCTCTCCTCTCCTCCCCTTTCCTCTCCTCTCCTCTCCTCTCCTCTCCTCTCTCTATGTCTGCCTGAATTTTCTGCATGATCAAACCAAAATATCTGTCTCTGGAAATGTTACAGGCTGGAGCCGGAAGGAAATTGGGGGGAGCAGACTGATATGTTTACTGATATGTTGAAGCAAGGATATTAACTGAGTTCACCTTCTCGAAAGTGACAGAATATGTTACATTGTTTAAGAAATGGTTTGGAGGGCTTTGGTCAATTCATGAGCGTAAAGGGTAGTTTATGCCTCGAGATCAGCGTCACTGCATCATGATGCAGTGAGCCGCGCAGTTAACGTAGTGAAGCCCCCCCCATCACGCAGGTACTCTGGGGCACCTCCCCAGAATTGTGTCTCGACGCAGGGAGCGACGGCGTGAAAGGGCGAAAATAGGTCTCTGATTGGTCCTCTCGACCAGCCTGCTCTGTCCTCGAGTCGAGAACAAGCGCTACTTCCTTGTTCTAACCTTCGTCGGTCTATGGACTGTGAGCTCTTCATTAAATAAGTTGCCCGTGCTTTGTTGTTTGATTTATTTACACGAACCGAAGACAACACATGCGCTTGCAAGTTACGACGCTGAAGTTATTTGGACAGTTGAACAGTGGTTCCGAGGTCGAGGAAACATTCCGCTTCGTCCTCGACAAATGAGCCACTTCTTTGTTCCAAACTACTACTGTGGCTGCCAGTGCGATCAAACATGCACGTGATATAAAGATTTAATGTTTCATTTTCATTCTCGTCGAGTCTGTGATGCTAAAAAACAACCGACACGTCTAGTTTACTCTTTGTATTGAAGGCAGTTTCAGCGTGGAATGACATCGCGCAGACCGTGCTTCAAAACAGGGCATAAACAAGAATTAACTGCATCATGGCTGCGTCAAGCTCACTCTGTGGCACAAGTAGGAAGCATAACTGAGCCTTAAGGCTGCTGTTCCTCTCTCTTGATGCATAATGATGAACAGCGCAGTGTTGCTTCCCATTCTGTCTCTGTCTCTCTGTCTTTTCCTCTTTCATCTTCCTCTGTATCTTTCCTTCATCTCTCTGCCTATTTATCTCCCCTATTTTCTATCCTTTATCCCTCTTTATTTTTCTCATCTTCATCTCTGTCTCTGCTTTTGCACCAGGGGCCACATAACAGAAAAATATCCTAAATGCTCATCCTAACTTAAGATAGGAACAGTAAGATAGGAAAAATCCTAACTTCCTATTACAGAACTAATTCTCAAGTCCCCAGCCGTTTCTTATCTTATTTTTGGCCTCCCATCCTATCTTAAATTAGGAATTCCTAACTCCTCTATCATATTGATTTTTTTCGATTGGTCGTGTCTGTTTCTGCCATTTCGAATGTGCACGAGATTGATAGAATGTAACGACTTCACTTTTGAAGCGGCGGGCAGCCAGTTGTAGCCTAGGCTACGTGTTGGGGGGAGAACGCATAGCCTAATTATTAATAATTACGGACGAAAAAATACAGTGAATAAAAGGCATTAATTCCCATCATTCATGTAGGATACATTTGTAGCTAAGAATCCTCAGAAGTTTCCGCATAGCCGTGTTGTCAGTTTCAGCAGTTCCCTTCGCAAATCCGCCACCTGAATGCTGTTTTAACAATGTGCAAATTCCCATGATCAAGTAGGCTAGCTTATTCAAATCAATGAAACGGGCGACGAAACAAGTCACATCGACTGTCAGCCTAAACAACGTGTGTAAAACAGTCATCATTCTGGGATGCCTCCGTGTAGTGAACTAAAGACATTTTATTGATCATAGAAACATTCTTAGTTTGAATGACAGCGTGAAGATGGGAAGAGGGAGGGAGAGCAAGGTGCGCCTGCCTGTGTGACTGCACTGACAGAGGACGAGGGAGAGCGAGAGGAATAATCAAATAGGCTAACTTTTGAACAACGCTACGCAACCTAGAAATGCTAAACCCTGTTTAGCATAATATCTACACTGTTAACTTTGTGAGGACAAATGGATTAGTTTTGTGTGGTCTATAAATTCATCAGTAGGCCTAGACCTAGACTAGGTATTGTAACTTGTCCTGTTCAACTCCTGAGAGGAGACTTTGGCGAGGGAGCACACGTTGTGCTCATAAGCCTGTCACAACATCAGCACGTAGGCTACGTGAAGTCAGTTGCTTTTTCGTTGGACGTTGCAAAATCAGTCTTTGACGTGCAAACGCCATGGTCAAAGTAGGCCTGTGTTGGCTTTCAAACTATTTTCTTTTTTAACTTCTAAATAAAGGTAGGCTATATTGCATGGATAGAACAATGACAGGCTTCAAATGGTAAAATTATGTAGGCCTACATCTGGCAACTATGGAATTGTAGCCTGGCTGCCTTGTTGGGAAGCTACTGTGGTAACCGTACCAGTGCCATTTTTTCTCTCTTGAAAACAAAATGCCCCCATTAACCCAGGCATCACTGCTCTAGGTGTTTTGGTTTGACGCCCCATGTTGCTGACATTGTGCATAATGCAAAAAAAGCACCGGTAACAGGGGTATCCTGAGTTTAGGACAAGGTGTATGGTCTCCTAACTGAGGCATCCTAAGTTAAGATATTCCTAACTTAGGATGCTTCTGGAATGTCTATATTCCTATCTTAAGATAAGATAGGATTTCTTCCTAAGTTAAGTTAGGAAACCTCCTTCTGTTATACCAAAATTCCTAAATCCCTTCCTATCTCAAGATAAGATAGGATTTCAGACTTGGGAAGTTTCTGTTATGTGGCCCCAGTTCTCTAACTCCGTGTCGTGGGGCTGGAAGACTCTCACCACCCCAGCCAGCCACCCAGCCAAAGGGGACAAGTGAGGTGTAATACTGCACAGAAAGCCAATCAGCTCCATACACCGCCTCTATTAGTGTGGAGGAAGTGAAGGCCCTAGCAGGCAGAGAGAGAGGGGGGGGTTTACTGCCGGCCGTAGTAACATAGATTTACTGGTTACAGTGGAGGAATGAAATGGCTCCACTGGGGAAATAGGCCTTGTCATGTGACACACGCGCACACACACACACACACACACACACACACACACACACACACACACACACACACACACACACACACACACACACACACACACGTACATACACACACGCACGCACGCACACACACACACACGTACATACACACACGCACGCACGCACGCACACACACACACACACACACACCCGGCCATGATTCACTAGTGTTTCATACACTCCAATTTGTGAGCAGCAATTGAAAGCTGTGGCCTGCAACACAGCAGGAGGGAATATAATGGTTAACAACTATAGCCCCAGTATCGAATTACAATCACACACACACATTTTATTATGTGCTATAACGTGTTTGTAGGAATATAAATTGATTGAGGTGAATTATTAGGTTGTTATAACAGTACGCATATTGACTTTCAATGCAGAACCTTTCAAGCCAATTTAAACGATCAATCTTTCATTTCAAAGTTTGTTTATCACTTCACTGTGTTAGAAAAACATCAGAAAGTTGCATTCAATCACTTACAGAATGAAAGTCCATGTTGCATCAGAGATTTGAAAACCCGCAACGCCCACAGAGACAAGTCTGTCCAAATTATATTAACTGCCTCAGGGACACCAAAACAAAGCAGACACATACCAAGCAGCTTTTTTATTGCAAATGACATGTTACCCATGGCCAAGATTATCATTACTCGTCAAAAAGTCTTGCTGTAAGGCGTCAGGCATAGCAAAGTCTTCCCCGCCTCTCTCCATCTCTCTTGTTCCCCTTCCGCCCCCACCCCTCTATCCCTCTATCCCTCTATCCCTCGCTCTCTCTCTCTCTCTCTCTCTCTCTCTCTCTCTCTCTCTCTCTCTCTCTTTCTCTTTCCCTCGCTCTCTCTCCCTCAGTTCTGCTGTTTTAGTAAAGAAATAAGTCTGGAATGCACAAACAACTCCAAAAGTCTCATTTGTCTTAACGTCCAATGGCTGGATTTTATGGATGTTATGATGGTAACTGCATCTTTCACTTGGTCCTGTCTGCAAGACGTAGTCAACACACACACACATGCACGCGCACGCACGCACGCACGCACGCACGCACGCACGCACGCACGCACACGCACACGCACACGCACACACACACACACACACACACACACACACACACACACACTTGTATGAAGTAGAAGTACAAGTACACAGATGTAATTACAACACTAATATTATATTACAAAGTTGAAACCATGTAATACCATACCACTATAATTGTTGTAATTAATTACATTTATAAGATGTAAAGTAAGACCCCTGCCTGAAATCCTAAGGGGTCTTACACACAAGGGCGGTAAAGCGTCGCGGAAAGACCGCGTTTTTTACCGGCGTCGGTGACAATACATTGAAACATATCTGTCCTTACACACCAACCAGTGGTAGTCGAGCGTCAGCGGCGCGGGATCCGGCTCCGTGCTGCGCTGCATTTGGAAAATAGAACTCAAGCGTATTTTTCACGCCGGAGACCGGCGGTGTCTCATTCAAATGAATGGCGAAGTAGCATGCTAGCTTTAGCTGTGGGGAGGGTTTTGAACAGGACTGGCCGCACACGCCGACGCTGTCAGTGTGAAAGGCAGAGAAAAACACGCCGGCTGAAACTAAGCAGAAAGACCACGTTCGTCCCGTGATCGTTCCGTTCCTTGGTATGTTTTCGCCCTAACGCTAGTGTGTGCAAAAACGTGTTAGTTGGCATGTACAATGCTAAATTTTTGGTTGGAGTGTCAGGAGCGCCGCTTACCTGCGTTCCCAGGACCAACACAAGCAGCGTCCTCCATGGACGGCGAGCTCAGGCCAGAGCTCCCTCCAAGCTTGCTCTCTCGACAGTGTTCAGATGTGGGGCAAACCCCACGTAGAGTATAAAATCCCTAAAGGTTCAGTACATCAAAAACCTGTCCACGGCAAGTCATAGTCTAAGCATGCAAGTCGACAATATCTGTGAACGCAGGCTAGCTCCAACACTGGCCCGACTGGCTCCAGCGTGCGAGTAGCAGGTGCCTGCTCCGCTCACCTGTTCACCTGGTCTGTGCCCCAAGTGATTCTCTTCTGCATCTGACCCCTGACCCTTTATGTAGGCCCAAAGACCCACAAGTCAGGCGGCGCCCCCGTTAACACGACACCGTGTTAGTGTTGTGTCCCAAGGCATGCACCTAACCTTATCTCATTACAAAGAGTACTTCTACTTCTACACATGTGCACACACGCACGCACATACACACACACAGCCATTTACCAGAGATAACACCACTAGTTTTCAAATATATACGTAAGGGATAATTGACGACACGGTGTGCGTAAAACAGGAAAAATAGGTGGTGATAAGGACACGACACGAAGCGGAGTGGCCGTTACACCTCGGTGGGCATTATTTTTCCTCAATTATCGGTTGCCACACTGTCAAACATTGATTTTAGGAATTATTTCGATGCTTTAATGGCTAAAACAAAGGTTTTCTGTAGAACTACTTCCTTCCGCCACAAGAAGCTTCTTTTCATAACTTTCTGGTGAACTGCCGTTACTAGTTCTAAATTGGAGGTTGCTATGGCCAAGACCCCGTCGTTAATTCTATCGCATTCGGTTGTCAAGTCAAGAGACAGTCGTTAATTCTACCACATTTGGTTGTCAAGTCAGTCGCCCCAATGTTCTACCCATCCTTGCCCACTAGATTATGCTGCAGTTGGTAGGCCCTATGATGATTCCTACAAATGTACAGATCGCAATAGATTAAAAAAATACCCTGCGTATCTCAAATACTCTGTGCATACCCTGCGCCGAAATTCTAAATGCGCATCCGCTTCGCCATTAACGTCATCAAAACAGGCACCTCGTCAATCTACTCTCCTCCTATGGGAAATTCCCTTTGATTTATTTCCCATTGCGTTCCCTTAGTTATTGATCCTAAAAATATCCCTTACTTTTCATATAAATTTGGCTACTGTCTCAACTGATAAACGCTACACCACACCACTCTCCTCTTGTGGGGAAGAAACACTCACGTGAAACAGGCAAATTATTATTTAAAAAGTTTCCCTTATTTTGCGTTTTGAATCTCTCTCTCTTTCTCTTGCTCTCTCTCTCTCTCTAGCACAAAGTTGCCAGATTGATGGTCAGCAGGGAGAAATATACTTTTTTCAAATTTTATTAGGTCTATAGATTTGCCCCAGATTGACTATTCTGCTGATCCATGGCTGGTGTTTCCAGACGCGCGATGCGGCATGTGTCAACTGGAGTTATGCGGTCAGAAAAGTGACCTCATCGTGAGACTACTTCATAGGTGTGCGTATATAGGGAGTTAATCAACACCCCATTTAGCGCATCACAATGGGAGATTCCAAACTGCCGTGGTATACTGACAATTATTACATGTAAAGTGACAGGGGGTGGCCATCAGAGCGGTGTTACATGCCCATCTAATTAGTGACACTGTCTTGACTTACAATTACTTTTTCACACTTAATATGGAAACAACAAAACATTTCTAAATGCTCTTTTTACTTTTATGTAGCCAACACTTTTGTTCAAAACTTCAAAAGCCTTGGCTAGATATATTTACAATGTGTTCTTTTGCATTGTTTGAAGCTAAAACCTGTTTTTTGTACACTTGCTCAATTTAAATAAAACTTGTTTTTATTACATTCACTTGACTCTCATATTATTTTTTGTTAGGCTTTTCAGAATACAGCCATATGTGCCACTTTTGCATAGATGTTTACAGTTAGTTGAAATGCTTGAAAATGTCAAGGTGGTGCAAACTGCTTCAAAGTCTCTGAAAGGCGTTAGACTCCAGTCTGCTTGAGTCATTTTGTTACATACCGATTGTTGGGGTTTTGGTGTTATGTAAAAATACTCTGGTGTATGATTGTTGGAGAGGGATGGACTGAATACCTGTCTGAGTGATTGTGTATCTTGTGGTGTCTTTGTCTTTGAATCATCTGTTGCTATATTGTCAAGTTTTTGGATAACAGTTTCACTGTAATTCTGCCATATTGTAATTATGCCATTTTAGCATATCTCGATAGGCTTTTTTTATCGTATGTATTGACTTCCACTCACGCAGCCTATTAATTCAGGCTTAAGATTTTTGTTTCTTATGTGGGCCTGCAGTTAGGTGTACAGTATATGAGGTGTGTATTGCCCAGTGTTAATTCAGCTCTTAGATACTAGTAGGGAAACACTATTTGTGCTAAATTTGACTCTGTAGGCATTGCATCAATACTGCAAAGTGTACTGTGTACACTGTAAAAAAGGATATCAATGATAAGTCATAACTTGTATAATTAATTAATTTATTTATTCTCCTATACACTGCAATGGCAACACCATGGTTTAACTTGAAATTTTAAGTTTACCAGCTGCCTCAGAATTCCAAGTTAATATAAATCTTTATTGTAAGTTGTACGAAAGCGAAAGCTAAAGGAGTTGTGTGTGTTAAAATGAAGACAATGGGTCGAAACGCATAGGCATGTAGCCAGTATTCAATAAAGGCTTTTTAACTTTAGTAAGGAGTGCCTCAAATTGTGTTTTTTTATCTTTTCATGGAGTTGTGTGTGTTGTTTGATCTCAAAGCTGCAATTCGAAGCTTCACGCCACTTACAATAAGGACTTAAACTAACTTGGAATTCTGAGGCAGCTGGTATTTTTTTACAGTGTAGGAGGTGAAGGCATGCTGTGGTGTAATGGAAATGGATGTAAGCAGAGTGAAGCAGGGCTGGAGAGGAGAGCTGGGCAGCCAGAGGATCAGGGGTCTAGTTCCATACAATCCTCCAGAGAGCTCATTAAGTCAGAGGCCGCTGCGCCAAATACTGACCAATTGATCTGAGAGCCAAACCAACGCTCGCTCTTTCCGATGCATTGCACTGCTGGTACAAGGGGCATGGGTGGGATGGAATTTGTGAATGTGTGTGTGTGTGTGTGTGTGTGTGTGTGTGTGTGTGTGTGTGTGTGTGTGTGTGTGTGTGTGTGTGTGTGTGTGTGTGTGTGTGTTAGAGAGAGAGAGAGAGAGAGAGAGAGAAAGAGAGACTGAGACTCTCTGGGATACCGCAGAAAGGAAATGCACACTTGTAAGTAAAGCAGGTGGGATTCAACCCAGTTGCCTTCTTCAGCAGCCTGTGCTGTGTGGCTCTCACTGAAGCAGCCAGTGTGTGTGTGTGTGTGTGTGTGTGTGTGTGTGTGTGTGTGTGTGTGTGTGTGTGTGTGTGTGTGTGTGTGTGTGTGTGTGTGTGTGTGTGTGTGTGTGTGTGTGCTTGGGTGTGTGTTCTGCTGCTCTCTGTGTCTTTTCACTTGGGTAGTTATCTGACTTGTATGTGACGAGGTCAATGGAGTTATCTCAGGCAAATGGCTGTGTGTGTGTGTGTGTGTGTGTGTGTGTGTGTGTGTGTGTGTGTGTGTGTGTGTGTGTGTGTGTGTGTGTGTGTGTGTGTGTGTTTGTGCTTGTGCGCGTGCGTCAGTGCATGTGCATTTGCATGTGTCCGTGCCTGAGTCAGTTTGTGCGTGTGTGTGTCTGTGTGTGTATTTGCATATATGTGTGTGTATTCTGTGATTGTGTGTCACAGCAGTTGTGCGTGTGTGTTTGTGTGAGAGTGTGAGTGCCGGTGGGGTGGGTGGGGGTGTTTACCGCACTTGGAATTGAAGGGCATATTGCTTGTGTCTATGGCCCAATTCGAAACGGGAGGTAGTGACTCGATGACTCTCCTCCTACATAAACATGTCACTGATCAGATAGGTCAAGTTAGCTGATGAGGCAGCCGTTACGAACGGCACTAACGAGTGCGCCGCCTTGCGCATTTGATGTTACGGCGATTCTATTGCGGGAGTTACGTTCATCACGTTAGCGCTTAGCTTACGCATGCTATTTGAACGGTGAATGATCGTCAGACGGCGGAATCGTAAAATAGGCTATAAATAGATCTAGCGACAGCATATTTAGATACTACAATGTTGATTTATGCATTCGATTTTCAATATCTACATACATAAGTGTCAGAATAAAGAGTATGATAAGGTAGTAGCTTGGGTAGTAGCCATGTTTGTTTTTCAGGTTTCCGGTTGAGAGGGAGGTGGCGCACAGCATGTTGGGTACCAAGGCAGCGAAGTCAGCATCTGATGTATCCTCGAAATATCCTTGTTACGCCCACAAATGCAGTCAACTGCCGAGAGAGGAAATAAAGCAATTTTTCGTTTCGATCCACACTTCATGACTCGATGTCCAGTTAGCTCACTGGAAGGACAGCTGCCTTCCCTGTTTCGAATTGGGCCTATGTGTGTGTGCATTTGAAGGGTAATGTGCCCCTCCTCTCTCTCTCTCTCTCTCTCTCTCTCTCTCTCTCTCTCTCTCTCTCTCTCTCTCCTTACTCCGCTGTAGCCATTTGTGTTTGATCTCTCTGGGGAGGGCTGCTAGGAGTTTCTCAGTAAATAGGGCAGAAGCTTTAGTCCACATTTCTCCTTCCCCTGCCCTGCTTTGTCTCTGCCTCTGCCTCTATGTCTGCCTCCGCTTCTGCATCTGTCTCCGTCTCTTCCCCTGCCTGTACCTCTGCCTCACCCCTAGCCTGATTATCATCGACTTTCAAATCTCTTCGAGACTTGGACTGACAAAGAGCATAACAATTACCGTTTCCCAAACGGTATGCATGACCCGCCTCCCTAGGTTTGCTACTCGTTGACTGGTGTCTGACAAAGTGGGTGGAGTTCCCATTTTTTTTCCAGGAGATCAGAAACGATATTTACATTGCTCTTGGCCTGACTAGAAGCAACGCCAAAGGAGTTGCATCACTGGGAGGGCGTGGCCTGGCTACCTCTCCCCCTGTATGCTGACCTGTATGTCCCCTGTTTCTCCCCCTGCCTCTCTCTGCCTCCTCCGCCTGTCTGTCTGTCCACCTTTTTCTGCCTTTCTGCTCTTTACCTCTCTCTCTCTCTCTCTCTCTCTCTCTCTCTCTCTCTCTCTCTCTCTCTCTCTCTCTCTCTCTGCCTGCCAGTCTTCCCTCTGCCTTTGTCTCTCCCCGTGCCCCTGTCTCTGCCTGGCTACGTATGGGTGCCCCCCCCCCCCCCACCCTGTCTTTGTCTGTGCCTGTGTCTGTGCCTGTGTCTGTGTCTGTGCCATTGCCCTCCTGCTCTCCTGCCCTCCTGCTCTCTATGTCTGCCTCTGCCTTCCCACATAATTACTATGAGCAAGACTATATTTTCCCAATGACCCCTACAGTCTTCATGCGTCATTGATTCACACTCAAAATCGCCAGGTGCTACGGCTGTGTGTCATGCTATCCATGTAGGAATCTTGCAGTGTTTTATGCCTTTGAAACAATATGCTCTGCATCTGCCGAGTCTAGACCGAGACACAATAATTAACAGAATTAATAAAGGAAATGTACGGCCAAAGCCAGTTGTGCCTTTTTTAGAGCGTCCGCTAATATTTGCTGTGTTTGTAATTAATTTCTAAACTGTCAGAACACATTTTAGAACATGCAGTAAAAAAGAAATAGAATTTTTTGAACTAAGCAATACAAGACTATGACAAGAAGAATGAGATGGCCAAAATTACCCCCCATATCCATCCATTTTCTTTCATTTTTACTACACTTTTATTTATTCATACATTACATTACATTGCATTTGGCAGACGCTTTTATTAACCAAAGCGACTTACATTCAAGGACATGATCATAGCTGACATCACTAGTAGAAACAAAGTGCACAGGTAATATGCAGACGACAAGTGCAGATGTAGGGTTAGATAAAAAAAAAAGTTTTTTTAAGATTTATACACCATCATGGTCAATCATATTCATAATGGTCCAGGGCAGGGGTGGCCTAATGGTTAGGGAGTTGGTGTTGAGGTCGAAAGGTTGTTCATTTGAATGTCATCAGTACAGTGAATGTGGATTGCCTTCTACATCTTCTCTCAAGCCTTGTGCACTATATCTCGCCACAGTGACTAGAGTCAATACCCTGCACCTAATTATCTGTAAGTTGCGTTGGCTTAGTGATTGCTACTGGGGTAAAAGCATTGTCGGAGAGATTGGTCGCCTAAGGCAAGGTGTAGCACTGATGCAAAAATTGGAACAGATTGTAAGCCTTTACTACCATTTTGCTGTAACTACCAGTTGGCATTGCCAACTCCCAATAAGCTTCATCTGCAAAACATGTGTCGATCTGTTGATATTGTTCCTGTGTTGTGGCAAGTGACTAAGGTGCTGTTTCCACGTACTGTAGCAGGATATTTTTTTAGCAGGGTATTTTTTTCTCCTGTTTAGGTGTAAACGCAACATGTGGATAAAAATAAATCCTCTATTGTAACAAATACGTTTCAGCCCCCTAATTAGGATATTTTTTTCTCCTGGATTTTAAATATCTGCTACTTGGAAACGGAAGGTCAAAACCAATGCAAATAAAACATCCACATATAAAAATATCCAGCTACGTGGAAACAGCACCTAAAACAACATTGTGATAATGACTGAAAGTATGAGGTCTGCATTGGTCTCACTTGCTTATCTGTGTCTAATGAGATCCTGTTATTGCGGTTAATTAGGTGAATATGACCACTAAACGCACAATCTTTTGCTGTCCATTTCCAATTTGAAAACTACAATCTTAACTATATGTCTGACATGCCTTTGTCTGTCATGCCTACTCTGTAAATACAGTATATTAAATGATTCTGTTCTTCATCATTCTGATCATCGTCGTCATCGTCATCGTCATCATCATCATCGTCATCATCATCATCATCATCATCATCATCATCATCATCATCATCATCATCATCATCATCATCATCATCACCTGCAGCAGCACCACCACCAGCAGCACCAAGTGTTCAAGTAAACACAGCTAAATTGTAGTGGATGTTGTGAAAGCTAGCCTGACAAACAGACAGGCAGAGAAACAATGCATGTCAAACTGACAGGTCCGTTTAGAGATATCTATCATTCAGTCCAATTTTTCATCATTGCCATCACTGTTCCACTTTTCCAACCATCGTCTCCCTCAATGGTGATAACCTGAGCGGTATTTGTGGTGATATGTGAGAGACTGCCGTCATTGGGATGTTTAAAATGGTGCAAATTACCCGCCATTTCCTGCTCCCAGTTCAAACATTAAAACTCCACAAAACTCATGGTGCTAAAATTGTAGGACTCATAACCCATACGACTGCCCTGTTCGGCCCAATGCACTGGCAATTATTTAGGTCCCAATATGGCACAATATGCTGTCTGTCTCCCTTTTGTTTCTCTCTTCCCTTCTCTCTCTCTCTCTCTCTCTCTCTCTCTCTCTCTCTCTCTCTCTCTCTCTCTCTCTCTCTCTCTCTCTCTCTCTCTCTCTCTCTCTCAAAACATAAGACTTGTTTCTATATGCTGTGTCAATTATTAAACTAATTATGACAGGCTATTTGCAAATGCTGAGTCTTCCCAAAACAATTCAGTGTGTTATATTGAAGAGTTTTCCTAAAGGTAGTATTGTTAAAACAATGTCTCTGAGGCTAAGAGTGAAATCTCTCTGCAGAATTTCAGTGTGGACACATCTCTTTATCTTTATTTTCTTCATGAATAAATTTGCATTTATACACGAAAAATAACATCAGCATCACAAGGGAGAAAGATGAAATGAATCGAGTCCCACCCACAGCCAAAAACAATGCACAGCATTGGTGAGAAATTAAATGAAATAAAAAGCAAACCCTCTGTTCCTTCCCAGTAGGATATCATCTTGGGCACTCTATAATTGGGTTGTCATGCAGCTGAAATATTTATCTTGCTGGATCAGTCCTTCAGCAGCACCCCCAGAAGATAGATCAGCTGTTCTGATCTGTCCCCTCTGATGGCTTCTTGAAAGCCTCTTGCAAGTAGTCCACATGCAGCAGCAGATAAGGAACAGCAGACCACCATGGGAGAGCATTTATAATGACATGGCCCTCATTTCAGTTTCTTGCTCTGGACATGGGAGGCATTTTTGTATCCGTGGAGATTGTGGGGCGCATTTTGATGTGCTGGTGTAGTGATGTGGTGGGATTGGTGGTGGTGGTTGCGGTGGTGCTGGTGGGACATGTTGTTAGGGGATGTGTTGCCGGAGAGATGTGTTAAAGTCTTAGCTTATGGAGTGGCATATTGTGCTGGATGTTTAAGTATATATGTGAACAAAGAGAAAAAATGTACTAATTGGATACAGGACCCAGTGAAGCATTCCCTTTTCTCTTTTTGTTAGAAAAAAATGTATTTATTTGAATCTCGAGGTTCTGATGAGACATCCTGATGGGATTAAGCCAGTTTGTTTAAACTTAAGCTATTCATTTCACTGTGGCATAGTCAATTGATGTACTGCCTTCTCTCCTTTGTAATGTGTCCAGGACAGCTGTGCTTATTAGGGAGTCAGTCTTAGGGCGCATTCCAATATGCGGCCTTGCGTCCTCCACTTGTGCTTGTGGCCTCACCCCGCATCCTTGCCCCGCCTACGTGGAGAAAACATATAAGTTTCCCTGCTGTCAGCCTCGCAAAAGCAATTTTTGGGGGACTATTCTTCATTCACCATCCAGTTTGCAAATGGGAAAAAGACGAAAATATTGAAATATAATGCTGTTGTCAGTGATGTCATCATGACATATTACTTCCTGGTACGAGGCCACAAGCATAAGTGGAGGACGCAAGGTTGCATATTGGAATGCACCCTTAGTATTGGAAGGCCACAGATTTCAATCCCATTTCAGTAAACTGAAAACAATAAAACGGCGATCTCATAGATTCAAGCAGATAAATTAGAATAGAGGAGAAGCTTTGCTCCCATTGGTTCCCATTGTAGCCACAGTTCCACCTAGTTGCCACTTTTTGGCGAACGTGGGCAAGTGGAAAAGGTAAGGAATGGAGAATGGAGCCCATAGGGCTTAGCCTGGGAACTCCCATACTGCCTTTAGTTCTACACAATCGTTTCGATCTGAAAGAAAACATAGGGCTAAATGCTTAAAAAAATTGAAAATGCTACTGCAATTTCCACAAATCTCATAAAGGAAATATTCCTGGTAAGAACTATGGATGGTGTTATACAATAGACTGCATTGTCATTTTTTCCTAGGTGTTTAGTTTTTCCAGCAGGGTAGAAGATTTCGACCTGTACTCAATATTTAAATGAGTTCTTATTAGTTCTAGCTTCAAACTGAATATTAATATTTCTGGGCAAAATATATACAACAAGAAAAGCAAAAATAGGCAACGTCATTGCCACCCATTCATTTTTCACATGTCTGTGGGTTAGGGTAAGCTATTTGTAGCTAGTAGCTAGTTCTGTCAGCTTGTTCCGTCTGAATTTAAGTAACCATCTTGGTTGCGTTTGACACAATGACATCATGTTCCAACAGTGTTGAAATGAAGTGAGTCAATTGAGTAACCATGTAAATTATTATAATAAGAGTTATTTGGATGGGAGTAATGTTGAGGGAGTAGATATTACCTAGTAGATATGCCTAATATTCTCATGTGTCCTAATCCAAGACTGAGCTGCAAGGCTCTTAAACAAGACATCTATGCCCTCCTCCATTTGACTTTTAATGTCAAGCTGGTATGTCTAAAATTCTTGTGGACTTAAGAGTTTGTTAGCCACTTCATTTTTATGTCGGGCTACTTTTAATATAATCACCACCAGGCTTTCCATCTTTGACATTTCAAAATTGAGTATGCTCAAGCACCAGCAAAGAAATGAAAACAAGCATGCTCTCAACGATTGAAACTGAAATCCAATAGCATTAAATACCAAGAGGCTGTGTATAATTGTGGATAAATCTAAAAGATTTTCCACCAGTTTCAGCATGGGAAATATATTGTAGGCCTATATAAGGGAAGAAAAAAAACATTGCTCGCGTCGATGGTATGGATTCCACCCTGCTGCTCTCCCCGTACATAAGGAATCTGCAGTGCATGGAAACAGTTGAGATGAAAATACGTCTTACCAGGCACAGGGCAGCATTTATTTTTTTATTTTTAAAACGTTGAAATGAATGTCTCAGTGCAAATGATCCATGAGTTCAGGAGACTTCATGTACATGTCTTGAACTAAATGGTCGGTGTAGGGCACATGTTTTATTTAGGCCTACTCAGTAATGGCTTGTCTTGTGCAGGGCACTGAAGTGTACTATATGCAGCATGTACAATATATTCTACTGGACACCTTAATTTACTCGGTCAGGGATTAATTCAGTACCACTGCTCTGTAGTCGGCACTTTGAACACCTTCCATTACTGCTGCGACTACCACTTGCTTCAACTGAGGTGGAAGGGGCTAGCCTACTGTACTGAAGCGCCACATCCACTAAACATATTGATTATTTTTGCACATTTTCAGCGTCTGCTGGCACATTTTGAAACTGTTTAGCCCTGAGCTTTTCAGCTCCACCTTTCTGCTTGGTGTCTCCATCTTTTGCTGTCATTCACTCTCGGCAAACTCACACGTAAATACAGGGCAGAAGTGGGCCGTAATGATTGCTTCACTGCTGCCAGCCAGTGGGATGGCAGATAAGAAGAGTTCTTTCGTTGTTGAATTCTGCAGTCGACTTCTGTTGCACCACACGCCCGCGGGTGCTGACTGATGTGTCCTGCCCTGAGCTCTCCAGCCTCTCATCAGTCCATCAGCTGACATCATGCTGCATTAGGCCAGTTTAGACCAACAGAGACAGCTCATTTTCTGCCTCTGTGCTAGAGCGTGGGGAAGAGATGTGGAGAGAATGGGGAGAGTGATGGAGGGTACCAACCCAGGCTATTACCGGAAACACAAAAAAGAGGTATTAAATGTAAAAGGCTCTGTGGGAAAAGAATATGCCATGCTGACTGGTGGCTTTCTTTACAGTTATTCCTCTATTGCAGGCTGCATGGAGTCTAATGGAAATGATGGAGTCACTGTAGATACCAATGACAAGGGTACAGACAAGAAGCAAAATACGCAGGTCAAACAAGCACGTGTGCTATTTGTTAGTCAGAAAGTATGGACTGTGAACCATGCAGACATTGTTTTATAGGCTGCTGTTGTTAATATATTAATATTATTATTATTATTAGTGGTGTGGATCGGCACTGCCCTCACGATCCGATTCGATCACAATTCGGGAGGTAGTAGATCCGATTCGATTCGATTCTATTAGATCCAATCCGATTCGATTCAATTCTACAATGCATTGCAATGCATTACATTTCTACTGAACGCAAAGCAAATGTTCAGCCATGATGAGGAAATACAAGTAGTTAGATACTGAGCAACAATTTATTGGCTGTTTTCTGTATCAGTCTGTATCAGTCTTGCAATGTTTTGAAGTGTTTTTATTTAATTTAACATTCATTTGCTCCCGAAATATCCATGGAAGTAATTGAAACTTAAAAAAATTGCCGGATTGATTCTGGAACTTGCCGGATCTGGATCTGGATCGTCCATGCCCCGGATCGATTCGGATCGCCGAATCGATCATTGTTGACACCACTAATTATTATTACTATTATTACTATTAGTAGTAGTGATAGTAGCAGTAATATGAAGTGTGACTTACAATATTTCCAACCGTGTGAATACAAATGGAAAAAGTGACAGACTACAAAATTTGGCATCATTTCGCATGAGTGCCAACAATGTGTCTGAGTTGATCATTCATGATCTAAACACAATATGCAAACCCAATATGCAAAACAAAAGCTGCTTCTGGCTGAAATGTTGTCTTCAGATAATCAATTAAATTGCTCATGCTACCAGAACCTTTAAATTCCAACGACTGTAGCTGAATTGCTAGCATCTGGTACTACTGTCAATGACATGTCTTGAATGAAATCATTTAGTCGTAAGTACAGGCCTTTGTAATTACAAATACTATAACGAAGTACATAACGATGTACAGGCACAACAGGGAGAGAAGCAAAGTCTGATTCATACATTGTACACTAGAGTGCACCAAGTGTGTGGCCTCTTGATGTTCCTCGTTAGAAGCTAATTGGTATTCTGAAAAAATGCTGCAGACAGCGGTAAACGCAATCTCATCTTCTCTCATCCAATCTCATCTCTTCAGCGTAATCTGGGCCAAACAATGGTGTTGTCAGCACACACGTTCCAGATGCTCTCGGCGTGCCGGAATAATAGATTCATAGAAAAAGAAAGGAAGAAAAAAGAGTGTCACCGATGGTAGACTGCCGTCAGTTTTCAAAACCACTCACATAACCAGTCACTGCCAAGGGCATCGCGACAAAGCACCTTTATGACTCTGTGAGACAGGCTCCGCTAATGTGCTGCGACATGGAAATGCATTCAGTGTTAAACGGTGTGACTCACATCACCTAATATGTTCCATCACATTCTCTTCCTCAGAACCATTGCAATGGATGCTTTGATGGGGAAGACATTTGCTTGACTAGAACAATTGAGACACACACACACACGCATGCATGCACGCGCGCGCATGCGCATGCACACGCACACGCACACACACACACACACTGCATTCGCTAATTAGAGCCAAGTTTGAAGCGGGTATCCTATCTGTGGCAGATAATAATCTGGGCAAGGGAGCAAGGTGAAGTGACTTCACAGCATTCATTAAAAGTGACTCCTCCATGCAGAGTGTCACATTGCAGCTACTAGAGTCACAGGTTGATGGCATTCTTCAGCGATTGCAGGCTGACCTGAAAAGAGGAGGAGGTGATGATGCAATATGTGGGAGAGTCTCTCCCGCAGTTAGACATAGCAAGGTCAAGGAATCCAGCACTTCCCCGCTAGCGGAAACAAAGGTGACAGCCTCCGCAAACCTCCTCTGTGGGTTTGTGGACTTTACTCACTGTTTGTGTTCTGTCTCACAGTCATCGATGTGCGGAGGTTTAACCTCCTCAGCCGTGACCCCTATTAGAATGTTGCATTGCTGGAATGGCTATGTCCAGGCTATATCGGGTTTGTAAAGTTATGTTTTTCTAAAGGCGTTGTAAACTTTTTTCTCCTTAAAGGGGTATGCCACTATTTTGGGGCTTAATACAGTTACAATCGTTGGCTGTGGTTTATAAAAGTGGTAAAGTGTCTTATTTTTCATGTTAAGCGTTGTCTTGCTTTAAGACAAGTATGTCGCTAAGCTAGTGAAAGTCAATGCATCCGTGTAGCACGGATCCATTGACTTTCACTAGCTTAGCGACATGCTCCCTCTTTTAACTTGTCTTAAAGCAAGACAACGCTTAACATGAAAAATAAGACATTTTACCACCACTTCACAGATTACATACTGTACGTACACAGTAAGGTCTACCTTGCCTTGAAAGTAAAGGAAAGGGCTCACATGGCAGTTTTAATTCATATCTCTCAAAAACTGCATTTCTGCCTTTCTCTCTACATTTCTGCCACCAAACTTAACTGTGATGGTAGTTTTTGTCAGTCGGATGTCCTCAAATATTATATTGATTAAAACATTCAAACCAAAATCACTTTTTGGTCCATGTCAATCCTGAAACACACCCAATAGCACTGCAGTGAATTTTAAATGACATTATTACAGCAAAAGTGTGGGAGTGTTGAATGATGGCTAAAGGCAATTATTCTTGTTATGTCAGTTTTTTTTCTTCTGAGGCTGATTAATTGCAGCTCTGCATTGTTTTCAGTGATAATTTGAAGCAGAAGCCATGTTGTAAAAAAACGGCCCATGTGGTGCGTTCAATAGACTCCACATGTTTCTAGATTGATAACCGTGAAATTCAATTATATGGTATGTGTAGGACCGAGGCAGGCTATTACTGTGACTTTCAAACTGGTTTAGATGGAACATACTGTAATAAAGCAGCATGCATATAGCAGAAAGTGATACGTATGTGAGGTACTGCTTGCATGTGACAGGAAAAACTTGCACGGTTTTCCTCTGTATTAGAAAGGCATGTAGCCTACCAGCATGAATGTATCAACTCAAAGTGATAATGTATGGAGATCGGATGTCTGAACTTAGGTTTAATGCAGTTGGACAATTTTTATCACCTTTATCACAATTGCCATTTGCGATAGGTCTAAAACACACTCGCCATGGTTTCCACTATGGTTTCTGCTCCTGTTGCTGGGCAGTCGGCTAACCGTGGTGGCAGATCTTCTGCCGTTCCCCAAAAGATGCTGAAAGACGCAGAGCGCTCCCTCTTCCAGACGCCCACATGAGCTTCCTCCCCATGGGGTTGCTCCACAGGGGAAAGCTGAGAAACCCCTAAAGATTCTTCAGGAAACTTTTTTATTTTTACAGTGTAGGAGTTTCAACTATAGGCCCTAATAGTGTTTAACCATACTACCATTTCATTACTAATTGTAGTGCCTGTGTGAATCAGTACCATGTATTCTTCCGGTGCACTTCGCCCTTTATACGTGAGCTATCACAGTAGGCAGAAGTAACATCTTAGGTTTTTAGCCTGTGGCTGCGGTTTGCAGTCAGCATGGTTAGAGATGAGCCAGTTAACACCCGGGGAGTGCAATAGTGTGGCGTGTAGACAGGCATAGGAAGTTAGCACTCTCTCATACACACAGTGAAAGGACAGCCATTATCCTACTGACAGGCTTATTTAGCGCTGTTAGCTCTGATGGCTGCATTTATGCTAATCTAGCCATTAGCTATATCATCTACATTAACATCATTGGCATGACTTTATTTTTGTTGTTTTTGCAGAAAACCTATTGACGGCTTTGTGCCCTAATTAGATTTGCGGGGTTTTTTTTGTAATTAGGAGTTTGATCCCCCTCTGAAAGGGGGATTGTTCCATGTTGATCCATCATATTGTGAAAATAAATGGCCATATTAGACGTGAATAATTTAGATTCCATTCCAGAATCATTTTCTGTCCTCAGCGGCGCCTGTTCCCATCAGTGGGATTAATTCTTTTTCATTTAGGCTGCTTCGCAACGGCTGCATGCGGCTGTCTTCTAGCCAGTGTGGGGAATAGGGTTTTCACCCATTTGTAGATTGGTATTAGATGAGGGCGTAGTTTTACTGATTCTTAGATTCTCAGATTCGTAAAGATTAATTTAGGATCTTACGCTGATGTCATGGCAATGGTGGAAACAGGATGTCACTGTATCTGTGTGTGTGTGTGTGTGCGTGTGCGCGCGCGCGTGTGGATGTGTGCGTGTGGGTGTGCGTGCATGTGTGGAGGTGTGTTCATCTGTGCATGTGTGTTTCAACAGAGGGGCTCAGATGGTCTTAGGCTCCTGCACATTGGAGGTCAGCAGTTCCCATTCGTGCAATGAGCTCTATAAGCTCAGCCCAAAGAATCTGTCGTCCCCTGAAGCAGCCCACTGGCGCTATTCCTACCTCTTCTTTGTCCTCCATTTTCTCTTTTTTCTAGTTCTCACTTCTCTCCCTCTCTGCTGTCCCCGATATCTCTACTGCTGCCTCTGGCACTGCCACAACAACACCCCACCCAACCACACACACACGCACACACACACACCCCACCCAACCACACTCACTCATACACACACACACACACACACACACACACACACACACACGTCCGCACACGCACACACACACACACACACACACACACACACACACACACACACACGCACAGACGCACACACACACACACACACACCACTCGGCCCCCCATTGCAGGTCTCTCCTGGGGCTGATGTGCTGTATCTGATAAGAGGTAGAGAGAAGAGTCTTTGTCTGGGGAGACCCCTCAGCACTTACAGGCTCACCTCTGGCCCTGGGAGACCACCAGCCAGGGCTCGAGTTGTAGGGGGATGGTATGGGGGGATGCCATCCCCCCTACGATGAAAATGGTCTAAAACAGGCACCCCATTCACATATTGTGTTAAAATTGCACTTTTAATAACGCCATTTTCATAAAATGCTCGGGGGACAAAAGCCTGAACCCCCTATAGTCAGAATCCATCTCTGACCATGCCCCTTGCTTTGATTTTACAACTCGACCACTGCCACCAGCCACAGGTGAAGACCCCAGTGGGGACAGACCCTTGCTGCAGTAGGCTGCAGGGGTGCACTGTTCCCCCTTGCTGTACTCCTCCGTCATGCTCTGTCTCTTTCCATACCTCTCTGCCTTGCTTTGTCTCTTTCCATACCTCTCTACCTTGTTTTTTGTTTCATTATTTGTCTCTTTCACCAACATGATCTCCAAAAATTCTGTGCTCCTGGACACGGATGTTAAGGGCACAAAATCCGTGTCCAGGAGCACGGATTTTGCCAAAATTCTGTGCTCCTGGACACGGAATTGTTTTCCGTGCTCCTGGACACAGAATTGTTTTCCGTGATGGACACAGAGAAGTGCTCTCTCTATAGGCTAATCCCACAGCTCTATGTTTCCACAGTCTTGTGTTTTCTCAGGATTTTTCTAATTTCAAATAGTTTTTTCTAAAAAATTTTTCCTACTGACAGGTTAGGGTTAGGGATTGTTTTGGTCTGGGTACAGCTAGTTTTCTTTCATTCATTATATGAATTCGATAGCCTAGCAACAAACTGGAAAGGATATTTCTCAAAAATATGTCTTTAATGACAGGTTAAGGTTAGGGAATGTTTTGGTCAGGGCACAACTTCAATTGCTTTAGCATTATTTTGTTTAGAATTACCATTTGGTATGTATTTTCTAATGATAGATTTACACAGTGCTATGGTAATAGCCTATAGAAAGCACTTCCGTGTCCAGGAGCACGGAAAACAATTCCGTGTCCAGGAGCACGGAAAACAATTCCGTGTCCAGGAGCACGGAATTTTGGCAAAATCTGTTAGCCTGGTGAACCAGCGTCACCCGCTGGACGGCAAAATGTTTTGTCTACGGGTGGGTCTGGCCTCGCATATTGATTCAATGAAGCCAGAATGCCATGAATCTGGCAAACCAATTACAACGCAAATATGTGTATTGAATCAAAGCGGGCAGGGGTTTGAGGGAAGGTTGTTCTCATCAACAATCTTCGGATGTATTATGCATCGAGGCCAGACTAAATTAGACATCCACATTTAGTCTGGTTTATCAGGCTAAAAAGCTGTGCTCCTGGACACGGATTTCGTGTCCTTAACATCCGTGTCCAGGAGCACAGAATTTTTGGAGATCAGGCTGCTTTCACAGAGTTTGGCTAATCTCCTTGACTCCCTGCCTCACATATTCTCTCTCGTTTTCCCTGTTTCTCCCTCTTCTACTAAACTGCATGCTGATCTCTCTCTTGTTCTCTCTCTCTCTCTCTCTCTCTCTCTCTCTCTCTCTCTCTCTCTCTCTCTCTTTCTTCCCCCATCCATTCTTGCCATTAGTTGTGCTATTACCATTAGCCCCTGTCTTTGCTAATGGCAGTGGTATGATAATTACACAAGCAGATAGATTGGGACAATATTATTATAATTAATTTTAGATTGTGCAGTTAATTAGGAGCACTGGCAATCTGTGTCTTTATTAGCAGTTTTGTAAAGATAGAGCCTCAGTCAAATAAACACATGTAATTGCTTCTAACATACTTGTGTGGCTGCTTTGGTTGTTCATGTGTTTTTTTCCTTCTTTGCACACTAATCAAGCATTCTATTCATTTGTGTGAACAAGGTAAATCTCGTCTTGAAATATTCAAATTCTTCCCTCTGGCAGTTTTGTTTGTTGGTACATTACCTTGAGCTTCAAGCATATTTTGCATGTGGGCTTCCTATTTCTGCTAACCTCACAGCTTTTATCAGCGTAGTAAGCAAGTAAGTAACCAAATGTTATGTATAGAGCACATTTAAAAACAGTGCAAAACTGACCAAAGTGCAGTACAGTAACTGTATGAGAGTATGAGAGGTTTTTTAAGTCAAGGTTATTTAGTCTGTAAGTGAAAGCATAGTTCAAGATCAGGTTTTATTATTCCACAAACGATGTTCAAGTGGGCCAACATTGTTTGTCTCAGCAAAACAGGGGTAGATTTCTCAAAGGCGAAGTAGCTAGTCGGTTAGCAACTTTGCAGAGTAGATACTATAAAAGTTGCTAACTCCTGTGTCTCGAACGTTAGCACACAAAGTAACTACTGCTCGGAGTAATGTGCACTCTGAAGTAGTGGTGACTTTGAAAGTGAGGCGCCTCCTATCCGTATCTCGACAGTGAAGTTGAAGTACAGCTGGAGTAGATCCATTGAGTCCAGACATCACCTCAGCCACCCCAAGTAACACACAGCGCTAGTCTACTTCAGAGTGTGACTCCACCCATTAGCTAAACTTGTAGTACATATTTGACCACAAATGTGTCAATATCTTTTAATCCTGTGGTGCAAAAGCGATGAAAATCAATCGACATGCACACAAAGTGATGATACAGCTGCGAGAGTGTTCAGAACACAAATTCACGTCATGTCATTTGTTCGTGAAAAAAAACGTCATATCCTTGGAATCTGATGAATCCCAGACTAATAATATACTTTTAGCTGTATACCGATTGAATTGCGTCTCATTTCGATGTGTAATTTGTGAGATATTTAGATAAGAAAGTATCGGTTACTCCCGGAAATGCCCTGCCTTACGTGTCAAGTACTTAAATTTTCTTGGCGCGAATTTCATTTCATAGCCTAGGGGTATTTACACTTGCCTATCAATGGGATGACGCGGGCCACGCAGGTTCGAAACCAGTGTGCAGCATGTTGACAACAACTCGTGAAATCGTGTTTTGGACCCTACAGTGTAACACATTTTCCCTTGGCTGCACGTGTGTGTTGGTAATGCACAACATAAATGATCTATTTCTGCCAGATATTTCCAACATTGTGGCACTGCAACCATGTGGATTCGAACCGGCGTGACTTCTGTTTTGCCATTGGGATGCAAGCGTGAATACCACTAGGCTATGTACTGAAATCCGCCCGAAAAAAAATTAGAGATATGACACTTCAACAGGCGATCTTTTGGGAGTAACCACAACTTTATTGTCCAAATATTTTACAAATTACACCTCGGAATGAAACGAAATCCAATCGGCATGCAGATAATACTGCATTATTGGTGCGGACGGTGTCAGATTGTAATGCCACGGCTGTGTTTTTTCACAAAGAAATTACAAGGTGTGTTGTGGAGGAAACAGCGGAGTCACGGTGTCGTGACATCCAATCAAATGTGCTGGTGGTGGTTGTACACTATTGCTTTCTACTTCACGCACTGAATTTAGGAGGAAACAGCTGAATCATGACTCAGCAATCATGCTTATCTCTTGTTGCTTCTTTGGTCACGCACTGCAATGCCAAGAAAGTAAGTAGCGGTGTGGACTCAGGAAAGTGGCCGCACTACTTTTGGCTTACTGTGGAAATAGTAAGGTTTCGAGAAATGCACGGATTTCGCCTTGAAGTAAGTAGATAACTACAAAGTATGTCTGTAGTTCAAAGCTAACATTGCGGGAACGCACCCCTGGGGTGGATTTCTCAAAGGGGAAGTAGCTAGTCGGTTAGCAACTTTGCAGAGTAGATACTATAAAAGTTGCTAACTCCTGTGTCTCGAATGTTAGCACACAAAGTAAATACTGCTTGGAGTAATGTGCACTCTGAAGTAGTGGTGACTTTGAAAGTGAGGCGCCTCCTATCCGTATCTCGACAGTGAAGTTGAAGTACAGCTGGAGTAGATCCATTGAGTCCAGACATCACCTCAGCCACCCCAAGTAACACACAGCGCTAGTCTACTTCAGAGTGTGACTCCACCCATTAGCTAAACTTGTAGTACATATTTGACCACAAATGTATCAATATATTTTAATCCTGTGGTGCAAAAGCGATGAAAATCAATCGACATGCACACAAAGTGATGATACAGCTGCGAGAGTGTTCAGAACACAAATTCACGTCATGTCATTTGTTGGTGAAAAAAAAGTCATATCCTTGGAATCTGATGAATCCCAGACTAATAATATACTTTTAGCTGTATACCGATTGAATTGCGTCTCATTTCGATGTGTAATTTGTGAAATATTTAGATAAGAAAGTATTGGTTACTCCCGGAAATGCGCTGGCTTACGTGTGAAGTACTTAATTTTTTTAGTGCGAATTTCATTTCATAGCCTAGGGGTATTTACGCTTGCCTATCAATGGGAAGACGCGAGCCACGCGGGTTCGAAACCAGTGTGCAGCATGTTGACAACAACTCGTGAAATCGTGTTTTGGACCCTACAGTGTAACACATTTTCCCTTGGCTGCACGTGTGTGTTGGTAATGCACAACATAAATTATCTATTTCTGCCAGATATTTCCAAAATTGTGGCACTGCAACCATGTGGATTCGAACCGGTGTGGCTTCTGTTTTCCCATTGGGATGCAAGTGTGAATACCACTAGGCTATGGAATGAAATCCGCGCAAAAATTTCTTAGGCATATGACACTTTAACAGACGATTTTCTGGGAGTAACCACAACTTTATTGTCCAAATATTTTACAAATTACACCTCGGAATGAAACGAAATCCAATCGGCATGCAGATAATACTGCATTATTGGTGCGGATGGTGTCAGATTGTAATGCCACGGCCGTGTTTTTTCACAAAGAAATTACAAGGTGTGTTGTGGAGGAAACAGCGGAGTCACGGTGTCGTGACATCCAATCAAATGTGCTGGTAGTGGTTGTACACTATTGCTTTCTACTTCACGCACTGAATTTAGGAGGAAACAGCTGAATCATGACTCAGCAATCATGCTTATCTCTTGTTGCTTCTTTGGTCACGCACTGCAATGCCAAGAAAGTAAGTAGCGGTGTGGACTCAGGAAAGTAGCCGCACTACTTTTGGCTTACTGTGGGAATAGTAAGGTTTCGAGAAACGCACAGATTTCGCCTTGAAGTAAGTAGATAACTAGTCAAGTCAAGTCAAGTCAAGTAGGTTTTATTGTCAATTTCTTTACATGCACTGGTCATACAAAGAATTTGAAATTACATTTCTTGCTTTCCCATTAGACATAGACTAATCTAGGTAAGGACATAGACAGTATAGACATAGACAGTACTTATACATGGACTTAAGACAGTATGGACATAGACAGTGCTCATACAGACATTTAAAGTGCAAGACTGGACAACAGAAGACTTGTAGAGGACATACATTAAGAGGCATCTGTTGTGCTTTTGTGCTTTTCCTAAAAAAAGTCCTTTATAGCGTTCTGACATGGTAATAGTAGCATTTTGAAGAAAATAAATATTAAAAAAGGTCTGTCAAGTACACCAGCAGCAGTGTGTGTGTGTGTGTGTGTGTGTGTGTGTGTGTGTGTGTGTGTGTGTGTGTATGTGTGTGTATGTGTTTAGTGCAGGTAGAAGGTGCGGTGTGCGTCTTGTGTGTGTGTTCGTGTGTCTGTGTGTGTGTGTGTGTGTGTGTGTGTGTGTGTGTGTGTGTGTCAGTGTGTGTATGTTTGGGTTTAGTGCAGAAAGTGCAGTGTGCTTGTGTGTGTGTGTGTGTGTGTGTGTGTGTGTGTGTGTGTGTGTGTGTGTGCATGTTTTGAGTTAGTGCAGGTTGAAAGTTCAGTCACGAGTATAGTAGTGCAGGTGGAATGTTCAGTCGCAGATATGGTGGTGGGGGGATGGGGGGGGGGTTGTCAGTGGCCTTGCTGGCTAGAGGCTGACAGTGGAGGGAGAGTGGGTTGAGTGTTCAGCATCTTGATCGCTTGGTGCATTGTGCTGCTCGCCAGCCTGGTGGTACGGGAACGGAGGCGCCTGTACCTCTTTCCAGAGGGCAGGAGGCTGAGCAGTTTGTGTGCAGGGTGGCTTGTGTCTTTGATGATCATCAGTGCTTTCCGGGTGAGGCGTGTGGTGTAAATGTCCTGCAGGGAGGGGAGTGGTACTCCAATGATCTTCTTCGCTGTGTTCACAACACGCTGGAGTGTCTTCCTGTTTTTCTCCGTGCAGCTTCCTCCCCACACTGTGATGCAGTTGGACACGACGCTCTCTATGGTTCCTCTGTAGAATGTTGTCATGATGGAGGGTGTAGCACTTGCCTTCTTTAGTTTGCGCAGGGAGTAGAGACGCTGATGGGCCTTCTTCGCCAGTGATGTAGTGTTGGTGGTCCAAGAGAGGTCGTCGCTGATGTGCACTCCAAGGAACTTGGTGCTGCTCACTCTCTCCACAGCATCGCCGTCGATGGTCAGTGGTGGCAGTTGTTTTTGGACCCTTTGGAAGTTGACAACAATCTCCTTGGTCTTGTTGACATTCAGCAGGAGGTTGTTGTCTTTGCACCATCTGGCCAGCAGGTCTACTTCTTCTCTGTAGTGAGTCTCATCGCCCTTGGTGATGAGGCCCACCAGTGTTGTATCATCCGCAAACTTCACTAGATGGTTAGTGCTGTGGGTCGTTGTGCAGTCGTGTGTCAGCAGCGTGAACAGCAGGGGGCTGAGAACACAACCTTGCGGAGCCCCCGTGCTCAGGGTCAGGGTGCTCGAGGTGTTGTTCCCTACCCGTACTGCTTGTGGTCTTTGCATCAGGAAGTCCAGCAGCCAGTTGCAGAGGGAGGTGCTGAAACCTAGTTTGTCCAGTTTTCTGATGAGTTGTTGTGGTATTATGGTATTGAATGCTGAACTGAAGTCAATGAACAGCATTCTCACATATGAGTCTTTATTGTCCAAGTGGGTGAGGGCTGGATGGAGGGCAGAGCAAATTGCATCCTCCGTGGATCGCTTGGCTCGGTATGCGAACTGGTAGGGGTCTAGGGTGGGGGGTAGGGTGGCTTTGATGTGTGACAGGACTAGCCGTTCGAAGCACTTCATGATTATGGGCGTCAGTGCTACAGGACGGTAGTCATTGAAGCATGATGGTGATGATTTCTTCGGCACAGGTATGATGGTAGCAGCTTTGAAAAGTGATGGGATGACTGCTTGCTCCAGAGAGATGTTAAAGATGTCTGTGAAGACATCCTTCAGCTCTTCTGCACAATCCTTCAACACTCGGCCTGGTATGTTGTCTGGGCCAGCTGCTTTGCGTGGGTTGATGGTGGCCAGTGTCCTCTTAACACTGGCAGAGGACAGGTAAAGGGGTTGATCATGGGGGGGAGGGGGAGTTTTCTGTGGGTGAGTGTCATTTTGTGCTTCAAAGCGGGCAAAGAAATTGTTCAGGTCGTTTAGCAGAGAGGTGTTGTTGTCACAGCTTCGTGGTGCAGGCTTATAGTCCGTGATGGCCTGTATGCCCTGCCACAGGCTCTGTGCATCTCTGCTGTCTTTGAAGTGTGTTGTTATTTTGTCTGAGTATTCCTTTTTTGCTTTCCTGATGCCCTGGGACAGGTTAGCCCTAGCTGTCTTTAGGCCAGCTACGTCTCCTGCTCTGAAGGCTTTGTCTCTGGCCCTCAGCAGTCGGTGAACGTCTCCTGTGAACCATGGCTTCTGGTTGGCCCTGGTAGTGATGTGTTTTATTTCTGTAACATCATTGATGCATTTTGTGATGTAGGAGGTCACGGTGTCTGTGTACTCCTCAATGTCAATGTGATTGCTGTGGGTGGCAGTTGTTTTGAAAATGTCCCAGTCTGTGGTTTCAAAGCAGTCCTGAAGTCGTGAGATGGCTCCCTCAGGCCATTTTCTCACCTCCTTCTGAACTGGTTTGGTGAGTTTTGCCTTTTGTCTGTAAGCTGGCAGTAGCAGAATTTTCGTGTGGTCTGATGATCCAATGTGGGGGATGGGCTTTGCCTTGTATGCTCTCTTCTGATTTGTGTAAACGAGGTCCAGGGTGTTTTGTTCTCTTGTTGGGAAGTTGACATGTTGATGAAATTTTGGAAGTACTGTTTTGAGATTTCCGTGGTTGAAATCTCCCAGTACCACTGTGAAGGCATCTGGGTGTGCATCTTGTTGTTCGCTGATGCCCCGATGCAGCTCGTTCAGTGCCTCGCTTTTGACGCCATTGTTGTTGCTGGGTGGGAGGTAGACGGCGACTAATAGGATAGCGGATATTTCTCTGGGTAAATAAAAGGGTCGGCACTTGATGATCATGAACTCCACTCGTGGAGAGCAGTGCCTCTGTACTACCGTAGCATTATTGCACCAAGCATCATGTGTGTAGACACATATTCCTCCCCCTCGTTTTTTCTCTGCAAGGGCTCTGTCCGCTCGGTGGCACGTTAGTTGTTCCAGTTGTAAAGCCGAATCGGGTATGCCGTCGTTCAGCCATGATTCGGTGAACACCGTAACGCAGCAGTTCCTCACGGTTTTGTTCGCTGACCTTAGTAGCCGTATGTCATCCATCTTATTGTCCAGAGATCTGACGTTTGCCAAGAGAATTGATGGTATTGCTGGACGAGTTGGGTTGGCTGCAAGCCGTGTCTCGACGCCACCTCGTTTGCCCCTTTTCCTAATTCTTGAGCATCTTTTTCTGTGTCGGCATAGCGAGGCAGACGGGTCCGATGTAGTCCTATGCCGCCGGAGAATTCCTAGTTCTTCCAGAGTCTTCATTGGTACATCCAATACATTGCTTAAGTTGTCCATTCTTATCTGCAACAGCTGTTGCCGACTGTACGTGCGTTCCGACATATTTTCCGACGATAGACATTTCGAAGGACACATTTTTAACACAAATAAACACTGAAAGTTGGGAAAGCAAGGGGCTGCTGCAACCTACGTGCGCCGCCGCCGGAAGTTATGTTACTACAAAGTACATCTGTAGTTCAAAGCTAACATTGCGGAAACGCACCCCAGTATAGCATAGTTTGAAAGTCATCATGACCATAAATGCTTCTTTTGATGGATAAACGCTCCTTTTGATGGCTAAAGCTTTCACCTTTCCTATTCAGTACACCAAACAGTACAAACAAAACAATAGAATCCCTTCAAGACAGAACAACATCTTATTTCTAAATTTAGAATATGCCAAGTAGACCTTTGATGTGTGTGCTGTGTTTGTAGGGTTGTTTAAAATAGAAATGCACCGGATCCAAGATCCGGTTCCGGATCCGGCAGGATAATAGGGTTTTTCACAGGATCCGGGTCCGGCAGGATCTTAAGCAGTGGATCTGGTGTCCGACAGTTACCTAAAATCAGGATCTGGTGCATCTCTAGTTTTTACATAGCCTAGACTTTTCAGTTAGTCTTTCACAACCCCAATCGCCGCATGGAGTGAAAGTCCTTTGGAAGTGGCCGATGCAGGCAGTGTGGCAGTAAGCCAATGAGTCTAAAAAATAGTTTGAGCCAACGTAATAAAATGGGCCCAGGTGTGCGAGTAGGCTATGTGTTTCAACCCTTTCGTAGGATCCGGTATCTGGTTCCGGATCCGGCAGGATCTTAAGCAGTGGATCCGGTATCCGGCAGGATCTTAAAAATCAGGATCCGGTGCATCTCTAATTTAAAATATAACTGCTGTGTGTGTTGAAGAAGTAGCCGTGGAAGGGTAATTTATTTTGACATTGCTGTTCTTCAAGGGCACATGTGTTTCACAAATATCCCTGTCTTACTTGATTTCTGATGAACGTGACATTTCAAGTTTTGAGAAAAACAACTAAATATCATGTTGATGATTTGCCCTTGGCAAGCACGATCAGGCGCTTTGTTTGTTTGCATAGATCAAAATAAAGTAAATGCAGGCATCTTCACAAAAACATTCTTCATGCAGAAACTGCCAGTACTGTCTATTAATCTAGACTAGTGTGTACATTATATATCCAGTGTTGTACTTTGTATTTGCCGTAAAAGTGATCTGACATTTACCTCGAGGCACAGCCACTGTGGAAGGTGGAAACCACTGTGAAAACCTGCACATTTATTTTTAAGCTTTTACAGTACACTCTGCTGGTTTTACTGTACACGCCGCAGTACCCAAACCACTCGAGTTCATTGTGAATTTTGCAGCTTGAAGTGTTTACACTGTGACCTTCTCGCTTCGTGGTGCATATAACTTAATTGAACTTGCAAACTCTCCCCAAGCAATCAGTATAGATCTATCAAACACTTCCTCTGCGCATTCATTCAGAAACTGTATTACTCAAAAATAATCTCAGGGTCTCAGTGAAGCTGTTGCACCTCTGTAGAGTTAATATGCATGTTTGGCTACGGTGAAAGTGTTACCCCAAATACGAAGCCCCATCTTAATCAAGGCAAAAGTTGTAGAATTAGAACTTGTGCATTAACATTCGCTCACCCATGGGATGAAATGTACTCTCCTCTGATTGGCTGGCAATTGTCTGATGTTTTGTTTTTTTTAGTTTGGAATTTCAACTCAAAAAACAGGCGTTGCGGTATTCTTGACTATGAATCATGATCCCAAAAGGTTGACTGAAAACATGCACTGCAGACTCAAATGAAAACTTCCTGCAGTCTGCAGACAATCCAACACTTGTTAATTGTATGCAGGGCTTTGAACCGGTATTTTTTTCCAATGGGTTTGTTCCGAACAGAATTATAACGTTTCTGGTTATATGTTCCAACCATAAATTGACGTTACCGAACCGGTTAGAACAAAAAAATATTGTTCCCGGAAAGGTTAATTTCGTTCCTATCAGCTGATTACTCCCCATATCTGCTGTATAATCAAGAAAGACGGAAGTGCAAATGGGTCAGCCTACATTCCAAACTGTTTATTCAAGCGGATGAAAAGAATTTCCTCCAGAATCTTGTCATTCATGGACGACCTAAGCGGAGAAAGAATAAACCTCAAATATGAAAATGCGCACTCCACGTTGACTAGGGTCACGGTAGCGCTATTACGGACATTGTGAGTTTGTGCATATCTGCATATGAAGCGGCCATGGATGCCCATTAACGAAGAATGTTCTCGTGCGCCTTACAGTAAATGCTCCTCTCTGCAATATGTCTAACAACGATGCAATGGGATCTCGGCCCTTTTGTATGCCAATGGTTTCTCTTATTTAGGATTTGGAGTGGAGATTTTGTAATCCACCGCTCTCTCTCCATTCAGTCAGTGAATGTCTAATGTCACACAGGACGTGAACCTCGGCCGTCATGGTGACGTGCTCTGGAAAATAATTAGGCCTACTTTTTTTTAGTTTGAGGAACAAAAAAAAACCGGTATTAACCGGTTACCATTATTTTTCAATAACTGTTACTGTTCCAGAACATTAAATATAATAACATTTCCGGTTTCGTTTCTGTTCCATGTAAAATACAAAAAGTTCCCGGTTTTCGTTTTCGTTCCTTGAACCTTGAACAGACCCTGCAGTCCTAACGTTTAAAAAGTGAATTGTCATGTCCCCTACTATCTTCCTAAATCATAGACAGGCCATCAAACAGACCGACAGGGAAATGGCATGAAATCGATCAGCACTTATTACCTCGCTCTTTCATGTGAGAAGCCAGAACAGACAGACCTCTCTGACCTGACACCTACAGTAGGTCTGTACAGTAGGTGTCCTCTCTGCAGGGCTGGACTGAAGGAGAAATAGGGCCCAGGCACCTTTGGCTTAAAGGCGCCCCTCATAACCTCATTAGTAGTGCAAGTAGTGGTGCAGAACTGACTCACCGGTGGGCCCCGCAACCTTGTGGGCGCCTATTTTCAGAAATGTAAGAAAAAACAAAATAAATTGTTTTTGTTTTTTTTACATTTCTGAAAATAGGGGCCCACAAGGGTGCGGGGCTCACCGGGAAATACCCGCTATGTCAGATGGCCAGTCCAGCCCTGCCTCTCTGGATGTGACCTACAATAGATGTTGAGGGACTGCTGCTTTTTTTTTCGTCTTGTCACTGTCTTTGAAATTATTTCTATCTTCAAGTGTTTGGATGCATTCAGTATGAAGAAGTGTTTGACTTTGACACCTTACTGATTTTTTTCCAATGGTTTCAATGGCTCTCTTCTCTCTCTTGATTTACTGTATAAATCCCTGTCTGTCGTTTTCTTCCTCCTTTCTCTGTGTCTATCTCTCGCTCTCTCCACTTCTTTATTCTTCTCTCCTTCTCCCTGTAATTCCTGCTCCTTCAATATCCCATCTCTATGTCATTGTTTTTTATCCTTCCCTCCCATTTTATTTATCCATCACGCTCTTTCTCCTCCCTCTTTCTCTCTTTCTTTCATTTTCATATACTGTATCAATACCCCTGTCTCTTTCACTTTTCATTCTCATGTTCGCTCTCTGTCATTGTCTTTGTCTCATGTTATTTCTCTCACTCTCCCCCTCCACCTCTCTCTATCCTCTCTCTCTCTCTCTCTCTCTATTTTTATATCGTTCTCTTTCTGTGTCCCCCACCCACAGCGTTTTGTGAAGAGGGCTGTCGTAATGGAGGAACGTGTGTGGCTCCAAACACCTGCGTCTGTCCCTCCGGCTTCACGGGCCGTCTCTGTGAGACAGGTATGGTAGGCTCCGCCGCTGCACCGCACTGTCACACACTTCTACACATCTGCACACCATGAGGGATCTCCCCATAGCCTGAACTACAGTGCACACTAGGGGTGTAATTCACAGCCTCCATGATGATACGACATACGTCGATACATTTCGATTATTCTTTACACCCCTAGAGCACACTATTATGATCCTCCCCACCAGGGCTTGACATTAACTTTTTCACTTGCCGGTCACTGTGGCTAGTGGTTTTCCAGGGTCACTAGCCATCCAGCTATTCTACTAGCCACAAATTTGATTTGTATTTTTTTAATTTATTTTTTTTAATCATACTTAAGCCAAGAAGATGAATGCATGGGTTTCTATGTGAAAAACAAAAACAAATAGAAACTGAGTAACTGACCTTTTTCTTGAACTTAAATACAAACAATTGATACACACAGGGCAAAGTGCAGAATATACGCTATTCTGATATGTCCTACCACAGAATAAGCTACCTGCTAAATTGGCTAGTGACACTGAAATTGTTACCAGCCACAGCCAAGTTTTACCAGCATTTGGCCGGTTGGCAGGTGCCAGTGTCAAGCCCTGCTCTCCACAGTCATAGATGCACACCATTGCAGATCTCTCCACAGTCACAAATGCATGTCCCACTCTCAGATGAGGCTGTGTTAAACGATAACTTATATAACGATAACTGCCAATTTTGACATGCAGTTGTAATGCTCACCACAGCACGAAAAGGGGGATTTGTGACAATGAACTCGTCCCTAATCGTCCACGGACTTGCCTAACTTTCGTCTGATTTTGAGCGCTTGAGAGAATCAAAACTAACAATTTTGATGACACCTAACTCGCCCGGAAGCGAATCGCGAGCCGCGGAAAGGTCTCACAGCAGGGTGTTAATGGCCCAACGATTACCACATGAAAGGCAATGACAGCCAGCCCGGAACGCGGACTAGCCTTGCTCTTATTGGACGAAAAAGACACGTGACTCAAAGTAAAAGAGCTGCGCTATTGGTTAGCAGCTACGACCTTCTATTGGTCACGTTGGATTAATTTATGCAGACCGTATACAGTAGGTCCGTATAATTATGCAAAAAATATTATTACTAATATACCTAGGTTGATTTTACTTTGTATATTCACATCATTATAGGCTGCACTGTGATGGGGCTTTAGCATGCATGATGTGAATTTATTGATAAAATGAAAAATGAAATGAAAATGTTTTTTTAAAAAACGCTTTTAATATCACACCAAACAATGTACACACACTTTGACAAGAACCATGCAACTACACACATACCCTGCAAACAATAGGTCTATATGCAGTGATGTACACAGCACTCAGGTCACAAATGTACAACTAGGAAACATTTCATTACCGACAGGTTAAGTTTGGGCAGGCTGTCATCATGCTTTAGCGTACGTATCGCACGCTAGTGCATGGTGCGACGCATTTTGAATTCAAAGCGTGCTCCTCAACGCAACGGTAAAGCGCTTTCATGCACTTTTGACTAGTGACGAGGTTTGCGCAGTTTTCCCGCCGTGTCGGCGATTTTGTTTTGTCACAGCGCATTTCTGTTACTAAACGCAAATATGTTTTGCTGTGCCCTAACCAAAACCACCCCTAAACCTAACCTGTCAGTGAAGTAATGTTTCTGCTGCTTTACTTTTGCCAAGAACAGCGAGATTAGGCGAATTTCTACCTAAATTGTGCCTAAATCAAAACCATCCCTAAACCTAACCTGTCACAGGGCGTTGTGGAGCACGACTTAACTTGAAAATGCGTATTGGACACACGCGATAGTGAGTTCAAATCAGCGTGTCATAGATACGCTTAGCCTATGCATGATGTTTGGGAAGGGCACAATTCATAAAACTCAGAAACATACAATGCTTTTTCAAAAAAGGGTTCTATGTTCCCCGCTGCATCCAAGTAGACTCATACCTGCAAACTCAGGAGGGTTGAAAAAGGTGACAAACTAATCGCGGCATCGCGGCGACCCCCCCCCCCCCCCAAAAAACAGGGAAAAAGACACTATTTTATTTACTACACAATTAGAAATCAGACTTGTAAAATTATGTTATTCCTCACCAGCCAATATATGTCTTACAAGCCAAACATACACTCACCCAGAGGCAATTCTAGGTTAAGCTGGGACCCCAAGCGAAAATTCAACAACTACTGTTGAAGTCTTAGCTGTTATTCACCATCTAGTTTGGGGGCCCCAAGCGGCGGCCTATCTGACCAAGTGACAAGAAGCGCCTCTGCACTCACCACCTGTCAAAAAAGTTGTCCTATTTACCAGCCAAAAGGAGGGAGCACATGGTCACTTGGGGTTGTCTTAACTTTGAGCCCCACTGCAATTGACTATGAAATTAAAGCATTTGTTGTTTTTGGCTAAAGAGGGTAAATAATAGGGAAATGTAGCCTATAATATAACTACCTATATAAAATAGTACCAACGCATTTTAGTGAATTTATGAATGAATGATAGGCTAGTCGAATGCATTTCCCCAATAAAATGGTGTTGTACTATTTGAAGATTTATTTATTTAGATTGTAGAAAAAGATAACAGATGTCATCTAGGTTAGAAGGCTATTTAGATTAATAATAGTAGGCCTAGGCTATGTCCTTGGTGGCTAACATTAAAATCATGATTGCACACGTTGCAAAATGATTCATATAATAGCTATTGAGGGGCGGGTGCATGACAAATAGCTATTGCTATGCATTCCTCTGACGTTTATGAAGGTTTCATCGAGTGTGTACGTGGGCTCTCGCTATTCCCGGTTAAATGATCCGACATAGGGAACAGAATTTAGTTCTCTTCTAATCTGCCAATTTATAGCGCAGTCTGGCCCTGCCTACCGTCATTCTCTAACACATTTTCTCACTCTGAAGTATTCAATACCGTTTTGGTCAAAATGATCAAAACAAGCATCCATGTATTGCCCTCAATTCAAATAAAGCGAAACATCCATGTTAGGACCGCAGAACTGCTGCCGTTGGGCTATATATTTAGCTAATGAGACAAATCACAATTCCCAAACCCTGCTCAAATCCCATTTACCTTGGTCCTTTGAAACGGTGATTTGGACAGCGGTCATTTGTAAAAGTAAAGCGACAGTACCAAGGTAGAAGATAATGACAGGTGGGATACGTGTGTTTCGCGACCACCGTTTCATCAGCTGTTCGCTCCTCCGACTGGAACGGTGCATTGGAAAGTTTTGCCGCCAGTTGAGCCGTCTGAATTAGCGCTCTGATTGGTCAATGTTTCCCCCGACACACGTTACCGGCCAATGGGAAGGACAGCCAGTAAAAGATCAATAGAATGTCGCTCAACCATAATGTCTGAAGAACTACGACTAGCAGATTTTATTATAGTACCGTATCCAGTCTATCTGTCTAGTCTTTCTCTGTCTGCCTACCCCCCCCCAAAAAAAACTCTTCGGATCTACACGATTCACATAAGTGACCTATTTTGAGATCAAAACGGCGAATTTCGCCGAAAGGTGACAAGTTTGCAGGTATGTAGACTGCTGCCACATTGCTAAGAGCAGGTTGTTGTTACATCTCTGACAGGTTAGGTTTAAGGATAGTTTTAGTCAGGGCACATACAAAAATGGATTTTAGTAAAAGTTGTCAATTCATAGTAAATATGTGGTAAATATGAAAGTAAGAGGAAAAATACTACAGGTACTGCCTTTTAATACAGACTATACAGGTATGTACAACATTATAAACATTGCTGTTGATTTCATGTTCTTCAGAAAGCCAATCATGCCAGCAGGGTCTACTGAAGGTCTCTGGTCACTGCGTCCTCGTCATACTGCAACAGGCACTCAGTCTCACTTCTGGGAGCTGTAGAAACAATAAATAAATTAATACTTCACCATGCACCTCATATTGACATAGCAAATATATCAATAAGCAAGTCATATTGAGCCCAACAGGGATAATCTCCTATTTCAGTCTTCTATGGTCTCATGCACTATGTCTCCCTGCCAGGATATGTAGAATGTAAGAAAATAAATCAAAACATAGCAATGCACCACATTGACAACTTATCTATAAAGTAGCACAAGTCATATTGCCAATGTAGGCCAGGGGTGGGGAACCTATGTCTTGAGGGCCGTTTGCGACCCTTGAGGCCGTTTTATCTGGTCCCCGATATAATTTTAATGTTATTCAGCTTCACATAAAATATGACATATTTTGTAAAGGAACCTTAGAAAATACATTTGCAATACAATTAAGTTATATTCAGGGAAGCTGAAGAAGGTGGTGTTTGTTTAAATGTGGCTGCCTTCAATATAGGTCTAAAGTGAAGGGGAAAATCCTGGTTTGTGTTCATAGTACGGCCCTTGGAGGACTTTTACGGCCCCTCGGATGAATTTGAATTGGCCCTTCGAATGAGAGGTTCCCCACCACTGACGTAGGCTATAGGTTAAGCTTACCCTCTTTCACTCTTCTGTGGTGAGACTGTGCCCATTTTGGGTTGACCTCCACACGCGTCTGTAGCACAGCACACAGGATTGCAGGACACAGCATCCTGCAGGACACTACAAAAAAACCAAAAAAAAAAAAACCAAGGGGAATGAATAAATGACCTGACCAGTTATTAAACAAATGAAAATTGATGTGCCAGAGCTGTGGTAAAAGTAACCTTGGGTCCAAATCATCTAGGCCTAGGGTGGGTGTGTGTGTGTGTGTGTGTGTGTGTGTGTGTGTGTGTGTGTGTGTGTGTGTGTGTGTGTGGTAAATCCAGTGTTCACATTATTCAGATATGAGAATTAATTAATTCATTCATTTTAACTGACATTAGTACATACCCATATCAGTGCCATTTCACCCTGCCAAGACACTGGACCTGGGTCTATTGGAGCTCTCTACTCAGGGTGTCCTCGTTATACTGCAGCAGGCACTGTTGTTTCTATAGTTCCTAGAAGCGAGACAAATAAATAAATACTTTGCCATGCACCTCATATTGACATAGCAAATATGTCAATAAGCAAGACCTATTGAGCCCAACAGGGATAATCTTACACTATATCAGTTTTCTGTGGTCTCTTGTAAGATTGGCCCATCACCATTCTGCAGGACACTATGTCTCCCTGCCAGGATATGTAGGATGTAAGAAAATAAATCAAAACATAGCAATGCACAGCATTGATTACTTATCTATAAAGTAGCACAAGCATACCTGCCAACCTTTACAAAAATTTTTGAGTAGCAACTTATCGCGGCGCGGCAATTCACGGCGCAACAACTTGGCATGGCAAAGCAACGGGGCCGCCGGCGGGCCCATCTGAGAGGCTAATTTGTTTTGCATAGTCTGCCCTACACCTAGGGTTGCCAAATGTCAACAGGGAAGATATGAGACACTTCATTCAGGCAGGGGGTTTAGGGGTCCTCCCCGAGAAAAATTGCTTTTCTTAGATGCAATTTCCTGCATTTTAATGCATTTTAGCCTAACATCCTGTGTATCTGGCAAATAGTTTATCTTGCTCTTCACAGTGCTTTGAACTACCATAATTTACTAATTTTTCATGGAAGATGTTTTTTTTTTGTTTCACACCATAACACCAATAAAATGCTATGATATAGTGTGCTGGAATTCAGGCCCCTAAATTAACTTTATTGATCACCAGCCAATATGGCTGTTAATCTTACTAGTCAAACATACCACCAGTCTGGCTAGTAAGTGGCTATAGGCCTATTAAGTTATCCTATGTACCAGCCAAACAGAGCATTTGGTCTTTTGGGGGGTGTTAAGGAGCTGGAATTGAGTATGAAATTGAAGCATTTGCTGATTATTTTTTTGGCTGTAGAAGGTACATGTAGGAAAATGTATACTTTGATTCTATAATACAGAGGCATTTCAGTGATTTTAATGAACAAAAAGTTGAATTGTAATGATTCTTACATCATCTCCCCCAATATTAATAAATGGTAATGTTGTCACCTACTGTGAAGAAGCATCAGCAGAGTAGAGAAAAAGATAAAGACAAGTGTTATCTAAACTAGGATAATATCAGGTTGCCTTGGGGGCTAACATCAAAATCACACTTGCATTCATTCGGTACAAAATGCGTCATATAGTGGCTCTACTGAGGGACGGGGGCTAATGGCCATTGCTCTTGGGACGTATAGGGGCATGCACTAATTTAGGGGCATGCACGCTTCTTGTTTGTACTTCTCTGCATAATAGTAGGCCTATCTACCCTCATCTGCCGCCATGACTTGGCTATTGTTCACTGTTCGGCACATATATGATGATAGGAGAATTGATTTTTTATTAATAGATTGCCATACGTGATTACGGATAGTAGTCGTGGAGTGATGCATATTTGGTATGACGCACGACCTGTTACACTTGTTCACAGAATGGGTCACGACTCGGGGGGGAACAGTATTCCTATACGGTGTCATGGTAGGTTACAGATGTACTCCGAGCACAACCGTTAGAAATATCGCTTTATTTTCCCCGAGTTAAAATGATCCGACGCAAAGGGAAACCGAATTTAGTTTGCTGCTAATCTGCTAATTTATAGCGCAGTCATCGACACATTTCTCATTCGGAAGTAATCTCGTTTCGGTCCAATATCAAACAAGCAACAACATATTCCCGTCAAATACGGCGAAACATTGGGTGAACCATTACGACAGACCTCGGCCTTTATTTATTTTCATAAGTTTACGAATTTAGCAACTGGACGCAATTCACTATTCCCATACATGCAGTCACCTTTCTCAAAGCCCATTTACCTTTGAAACGGTGATTTTGACGGTGCTCACTTGTAAAACTACAGCGACAGTACCAAGATGGATAATACATGATGACAGGAGGAGGACACTTGTGTCAGAGATTATAGGACTATATTACTCAGTCTCTCTGCTTGTGTGATTTCGAAGCAAACTTTCTATCGGCAGCTGATGCCTCGACTCGAGAGGAGCGCAGCACACCAAATGAAGACCTCAAACTAGCGCTCTGATTGGTCAATATTCCCCCCACACACGTTGCTGGCCAATGGAAAGGCCAGCGCGAGACAATTGCAAGCAGAGCCATATCTACGGCTCTGTCTGGTTGCAAGTCTACAGAGCAATGTATTGGGCCCATGAACACACTTTGCTATTGGTTTTTCCCGTATTTTGAAGTGACAGCGCCGTAGTTTGATGTCAAAATCCGTATCTGCTACACAAAATGCGTAATGGTCGGCAGGTATGCACATGTCATATTGACAATGTAGGCCAGGGGTGGGGAACCTATGTCTCTAGGGCCGTTTGCGACCCTTGAGGCAGTTTTATCTGGCCCCCCGATATAATTTTAATGCTATTCAGCTTCACATGATATATGAAATATTTCTTGAAGGAATCATAGAAATGACATTTTCAATACAATTAAGGGTAACACTTTATAATAATGTTCCTTAGTAAAGACTCAGTAAATAATTAACTAATGATGAATAAAACATTAACAAATGTTTTTATTATTAACTAAGCTTTATTAATGCTTTATAAAATATCTACAAATGATATATTCAAGATTTTACACACCTTATAACAGACTATTTTATTCATTTACAAGCAACTTGTAAATGTTTGATAAATATGAAATATTAACATAACATTTCCTAGTCATTTACAAGCATTTGTTTACATTTCCTAATCATTTACAAACGTTTGTTAATGTTTTGTTCATCAATAGTTCATTATTTATTAAGTCTTTATAATGCTTTTTTGCATCCATTATTCTAAAGTGTTACCCAATTAAGTTATATTCGGGGAACCTAGAGAAGGTGGGGTCTGTTTTAACGGTGGCTGCCTTCAATATAGGCCTAAAGTGAAAGGGAAAATCCTGGTTTGTGTTCATAGTACGGCCCTTGGAGGACTTTTACGGCCCCTCGGATGAATTTGAAGCGGCCCTTCGAATGAGAAACGTTCCCCGACCCTGACGTAGGCTATAGGTTAAGCTTACCCTCTTTCACTCTTCTGTGGTGAGACTGTGTCCATTTTGGGTTGACCTCCACACGCGTCTGTAGCACAGCACACAGGATTGCAGGACACAGCATCCTGCAGGACACTTCAAAAAACAAGGGGAACGAATAAATGACCTGTCCAGTTCTATAAAAAAGAATACCCTGAAAAAGAACACCCTGTTGTTTCTACAGCTCCTAGAAGCGAGACAAATAAATTAAATACTTGCCATGCACCTCATATTGACTTGGGGTGCATCCCAATATGTGACCTTGCCTCCTCCACTTGCCTCCTCCACTTGCTTCTCGTCATGATGACATCACTGACAACAGCATTATATTTCAATATCTTGCAAAAGCTCAATTGTAAAGTCTTTTTCTCGTGTGCAATTGTTATGGTGAATGAAAAACAGTCCCTCAAAAGTTGTTGTGGCGAGGCTGACAGCTGGGAAACTTTATTGTTTTCTCCACGGAGGAGGGGCCAGGAGGCGGGACGAGGAGACAAGCACAAGTGGAGGAGGCAAGGTCACATATTGGGATGCAACCATAGCAAATGGGTCAATGAGCAAGTCATATTGGTCACAAAGAAGTTAATCTTACATTCTTTCAGTCTTCTATGGCGAGTTAGGCCTTCAGGTGACTCGTCTTCGCCATATTATGAGACTGCAGCCTGTGAAAACATGGTAAATAGAATAACCCATTAACCTTGGGTCCTAATATAATACATGGACATAAACTAGCCTACATTATTTAGACAAGGTCAGTAGACCTCCACGTGAAACAATAAGAAAAAGTGACCATACATAATTTCAATTTCTTGAAGAGGCCATCTACACTTATTTGTGCAACAAGTGCTGTTTTGAGGACCCATACTTTTTAAGGACAGGTTGCCTACTGTTGCAAATGGCAGGGTATTTCACATTGATTTCGGGGTGGCGTGCTCAACTTGACCACTCTGGTCGACATTGAGCTCGCGCTGATACATTGGGCTCGCGTTACTGAGAGCTGCCGACAGAACTACTCACGGTTAGCTTTCATAATATAGAACGCAACAAGGAAGAATCGGTCGGTTTGGTGAAAGGATCAGGATTCCCTGATTGACGCTCCCAACGCAGGACGCCCTGTCGGCTCGCTCCCACTAGCCAGACTATAATCGGTCCCACCGCCATATAACGGAGCTAGTTATTTTTTTGATGTTAGTTTTTTGTTTCTAACCCTAACCCTAACCTTCACCCTTAACCTAACCCTAAATTGCTTGTATGTGGCAGTGTATGATAATACATGAAATATAATCGGGTGGGACTACACGTCCGGGAGTGATAGAAACACCTGGGACTGTACGTCCGGGAGCGATCTCATTGGGAGTGTCCATCTACCACCGTTTCAAAGTACACCAGACGGCACACCAGTCTTTCCAACGTCGCCTAGATGCATTTTTGCCGCTGTAAAATACATTGGCAAGGCGTCTAAGCGTTAGTTCATCAGCGAAATGCCGGGCAGACGTGAAAAATGAGCAGTGCCCAGCATCTAGTTGATGAGCTAACGCAATAGCATGCTAACGGTAGCCTTTGTCTATCTTTAGGCAGGGGAAAGGCAACTGAGAACGATGCAAACAATTTACCATCAACAAGTATACTTAACATATTCACTGTTTCACCACAGCATTTTGTCATTACGATGCTCGCAAGTCATCAGAATTTACTAGCGTACAGCAGCAACTAGTGTAGTCACATTGAGGGGACTTGAGCTACCAGCTATGTAAAGCGGCTGTGCCATAACTTAGCAATGGCGGATCTGTGTTCAGAGGAGCTATTCAATCGCTCTTGAGTACTGAAACTTTAAACCACAGTTGAGTAAAATGTACTTACATGTATATGAAGCCCATTTTCCGTTGGTATGTGAGGAACTTTTCCCCCATATCGCCAAGAAACTTGTAAACCACACAGACAGCGCGTGGTTCTGTTCAGTCAGGAAGGTGTTGTTGACCGCGGCTGATGGCTTCTTTGTGGCTTGTGTGTGGAATTCGCATTGTGCCAATTAGTTTTACTGCCACCTAAAGGCTTGGTGTAGAACTAATTTAACCAGAGACGGTCTATTTTCAACTAACTTGAACAATCCTTGATTTAGTTCAGATAGTAGAGCGGCTACAAGGCCAATTTGGCTTGAATCGTGCAAATTATGATACAAGCATGAAACTTGGCAGGTATGTGCTTAAGACCAATACAATCAAATCTACCTGATTGGCCACTTGAAATGGCGGCCATTTTCCAAGATGGCCGCCAAAAAGGGCTCCAGAAATGGATTTATTGCATAGAATTGACCTAGAAATTTATGATAAAAGCATGAAAATCAACATGTATGTGTTTAAGACATATACGATCAAATCTACCTGATTGGCCACTTGAAATGGCGGCCATTTTCTAAGATGGCTGCCAGAAAGACACCAGAAATTGATTTATTGCATAGAATTGACCTAGAAAATGATGATACAAGCATGAAATTCAGCATGTATGTGCTTAAGATCAATACGATCAAATCTACCAGATTGGCCACTTGAAATGGTGGCCATTTTCCAAGATGGCCGCCAAAAGGTCCCCAGACATTGATTTATTGCATAGAATTGACCTAGCAAATTATGATACAAGCATGAAATTCAACATGTATGTGCTTAAGACCAGTGCAATCAAATTTACCCAATTACTCACTTGAAATGGCGGCCATTTTCTAAGATGGCTGCCAAAAAACTAAAAGACCCTAGAAAATAATTTATTGCACAGAATTGTCCAAGCAATTTATGATGAAACTCGGTTTGTATGCGATTAAGACCAATAGGCCTACAATCAAGTCTACTTTATTTGCTACTTAAAATGCTGGCCATTTTCCAAGATGGCAGCCAAAAAGACCCTAGAAATTTGCATATGTCATATGTGCATATTGCAAATTTGGTGGAAATAATTGTTCACTCTCCTTAAATATGTTAGCATGGATGATGAACTGATACAGATATTAAAAATATTCTGCAATGACACATACCGGTAAGCCACTCACAGTATGACACACAAATAGCATGGTGACGACATGCTAATGCCAGTTCTTAATTTAATATCAATGGAGGCAGTGCCCCCCCCCCACACACACACACACCCCGAAGGTTATGAGATGCTAATAATACGATGACACTGCGGTAATAATATGTCAATAACGGCAATTCGTGGTTCTCTCGATATTGCTGTTAAACAAAAGGTACACCAAAAACAAGCATTGTCATGAATTTAGTTTATTTGCTCTTGGACATTAACATGTTTGATTTAGCTATCACATAATGGCTTTGGCTTGTCAGCCTGGAACATTCAAAGATAAGAGCCTCCTCCCAGAGGCTGTGGAACATTCTGTGGAACGCAACTTCTCTAGTCAGTTGCGCCCTCTACCCGAGGGTGAGAAGGCTGATCGTGTCAAGACCACCTGGATCCTCGCCTCTCCTAATAGGACGCATTACACGTGTCTCCCTTGGGTCGGTCACCCCTTACTGTGTGTGTCTCATTCGCTCAGCAGGAGCGTGAGTGTCAATTGTGCTGCCTGGAGTGCTGTCCCTGGGTAGGGCGACCGTGGTTAGCTAGACCATACTTCTCCAATGAAGTATCTCAGGCCCCTGCTCGACCAGGATGCATGATCGAGGGGAAGTGTATCTTTGATGTCCCCCTTGGACTTCAGGAACCATAGTGTGTGCCCTCAAACGGGTATCTATCGGGGCTGGCTTGGCCAGCTTGCTGTGGTGGTGGTTGCTACTAGGTTCTCCGTCCGCAACGTGGACCTACGGCCCTGATAGAGAATGGTCTTTTCTGCCAGCATGGTTGCACCTGCAGATGTTGTGTACTGAACATTCTGCAAATTCCCCCTTGTGCCAAGGCCTGGTTTGCTATTGGGGAATACCACTTGATATTGGGGGCCTCGCTACACCTCTGTGGGCTCCACCTGCACATCGGTTACACCCAGACGGGTGGTTTCCGTGCCCTGGGTTCCCTCCACTGCGTGCTCTCCGTGGTATTGGATGTCCGGACGCTGCCTTTGTGCGCCTGGTGCCTAGCCTCTCTTCTTCGGGTTCGGAACTAAGACCCTGGGCCCTTGGGCGGCTGTTGCGTCTCGAGCTGCGCGTTGGGTGAGCATGATGCTTATCACTGCTGATGGACGCTGCCTCTTCGCCTTCAACAGCTCTGGGCATCGGCAGGAGAATGGTCTGTGCCCCGGCCAAGCTTTTGTTTGCGCATTCTAGGTAAAGGCAACTCAATCGGGAGTTTTTCAATACCCATAGTGGGATGTCGAGTGTTTCGACAGAAAGAGAACTATAGGTTACCGAGGGTAACTCTGGTTCTCTGAGGGAGATGAACGAGACATCTCACTAGATTGCTACACTCACCCACAAGCTCAAAGGTTAGTTGCCTCAGATTGAAGCTCAGAGCCCAGTGCAGGGCGGGATCCCCAGCTGTGCAGCTCATTGGCATGACGGCAAGATTGAAAGCAACTTTTGGCAAATGGTCGCGGGCGTTACCCATAGTGAGATGTCTGGTTCATATGCCTCAGAGAGCCGGGGTTACCCTTGGTAGCCTATAGTTATGTGCCTTTTTGCTTGATTGTGTTTCCTTCTATGATGAAATCATTGGAAATTCAAACAGTGAATGTTAACATTGATTTGGGCCACATCTGCTAGATTAATTGCAATTAATGAAGTTCTAGTGTCTTCTTTGATGGCCATCTTTAAAATGCAAATGAGTGGATTTGATTATAGGCCTATTGCTCTTAAGCACAAACACACAAAATTACATACTTGTATCATCATTTTTTTGCTCACCTTTGGGCTAAATTCAGCCTTTTTGTGGCCATATTATAAAATGGCTTCCATTTCAAGTGGCGAGTCAGGAAGATTTGATTATATATATAATTTTTGCACATTCATGCCAAAATGTATGATTGTATAATAACTTGCTTGATCAATGCTGTGCAAAAAATAAATTTCTATGGTATTTTTTGGCGGTCATCTAGGAAAATCGCTGTCATTTAAACTGGAAAATTACTTAGAATGTATTGTGTTGGTCTTAAGCACATAGGCCTAACTGCCAGATTTCTTGGTTGTGCTTGTATCATAATTTCCTTTCTCAATTCTGTGCAACAAATCCATTTTTAGATTCTTTCATGGTGGCCATTTTGGAAAATTGCCACCATTGCAAATGGCAAATCAGACAGATTTGATCGTATTGGTCTTAAGCACATACATGTTGAATTTCATGCTTGTATCATACTTTTGTAGGTCAATTTTATGCAATAAATCACTTTCTGGGGTCTTTTTTGGCGGCCATCTTGGAAAATGGCCACCATTTCAAGTGACCAATTGGGTGGATTTGACCGTATTGGTCTTAAGCACATACGTGTTGAATTTCATGCCTGTATCATCATTTTCTAGGTCAATTCTATGCAATAAATCTATTTCTGGGGTCTTTTTTGGCAGCCATCTTGGAAAATGGCCACCATTTGAAGTGGCCAATCAGGTAGATTTGATTGTATTGGTCTTGAGCACATATATGTTGAATTTCATACTTGTATCATAATTTACAAGGTCAATTACATGCAATAAATCAATTTCTGGTGTCTTTTTTGGCGGCCATCTTGGAAAATGGCCACCATTTCAAGTGGCCAATCAGGTAGATCTGATCATATTGTTCTTGAGCACATACATGTTGAATTTCATGCTTGTATCATAATTTTCTAGGTCAATTCTATGCAATAAATCCATTTCTGGGGTCTTTTTTGGCGGCCATCTTGGAAAATGGCCGCCATTTCAAGTGGCCAATCGGGTAGATTTGATCGTATGGGTCTTGAGCACATACTTGCCGAATTTCACGCTTGTATCATAATTTGCACGATTTTTCCTGTAGCCGCTCTACTAAGAATACCATTTAAAAACCAGAGTGGCCAAGCACATTGATGTTTTTCCTCAAAAGCAGCTGAGGAACCTTTTTAATTCGAAGGGTCACTTCAAAATGTATGTCCAAGAAAGATCATTCTATTTTGATAGCCTATTCTGTAGGTTCATTTAAATGTTTATAGCACAGATCGAATTGTTTGATCAACTTAATTTCTGAGCTTATAGTATCATAATAAAATGTACTGACAGCAAAGCTGAAGCTAGTATAAAAGGTTTAATGCAGGGGTGGGGAACCTTTTTCATTCGAGGGGCCACTTCAAATTCCTACCATGGTCATAAAATCCTCCGGGGGCCGTACTATGAACACAAATCAGGATTTCCCCATAAAATTTAGGCCTATATAGACACCTTTAGGCCTATATAGACATATAGACATCTTTAAAGGTAGACACCTTTAAAACAGTCCCCACCTTTTCTAGGTCCCCTGAATATAACTTAATTGCATTGGAAATGTAATTTCTAAAATTCCTTTAGGCCTGCAAAATATGTCATAGGCCTATTTCATGTGAAGTTGCAAAACATTATAATGATATCAGGGGCCGGATAAAACGGCCTCAAGGGCCCTTGAGACATAGGTTCCCTACCCCTGGTTTAATGGTTAGTGATTCTGAAAAACACCACTGGGCAGCGTGAAAAACATAGGCCTACACACACACACACACACACACACACACACATTTTAGTAAAAGGCCAAAAAATGCCCTAGGGCCCCCAACAATCCCGCTGCCTAGGGACCCCAAAATCCTAGAAACAGGCCTGCCGACCCCCCACTCCCTCCCACCCACCTGACCTCACCCCACCCCACCCCACTTGAAATTGACTGGGGCAGCTCCCGACCTGATCACTGGCATTTACATATTAAAGGCTCTTCTAAGAAGGGGATGGGAGGGGGTTATGGGGGAGCCGCAAATGCTGTGGCTTGAGGTATGAGGCAATTTAAGGTGCAAAACTCATCCACAAATTCCTCTTTTCATGCAGTGCACACTACAGTGGACTTGTCAGTACCTGAGATTTTTTTTTTCAGCCTTTTCCAAGATCCTGGTCATTGTAATGGGGGCAGAGTTTGTTTACATTTCAAAAACATCTTGATTTATTCCCAATAACATCCAAAAGGTTATGCAACATCAGCAGACAACTAGCAACCAGCGATACCCTTTGGGATAATATTTGGAGTAGGTCAAGGTTTTTGATATAAACAAAGTCTGCCCCTATTAGAATAGCTCAGATCTCGGCAAGGGCTGAGCCGAAAAAAGCAGCATCACAAGGTACTGACCAGTCAAGGGTAGCGTGAGAAATACAAAAGCATATTGACATTGGCAGAAGTGCTCCTTTAAGGGTTAGCCCTCCTGGATCTCTCTTCTGTCCAGTACACCAGCCATCAGTTCAAAGTGGCTTATGAAGTTGTATTGTAAAATATTCCACTTTAAGCATCAAATGTATCATCATTTATTTATCTTTTGGAGTTATTTACTGGTATAGAATATCGGGGAGGGTGCAAAACTAAAACTTGAAGACTGAAGACATTACCATTTTAATTTTGTGTAACAGTCATCCGGTGTGTCATTTCAAAGTCATGAAGAAATAATTGATGGTTTAAAGTGTGTGTGTGTGTGTGTGTCCGCGCGCGCGTTTGAGTGCATGTGTTTATTTGTGTGTTGTGGTGGTGGTGTGTGCATTCTTCTGTGTGGGTGTGTGTGCTTGTACGCACGCGGTGTGTGTGTGCCAACTTCCCACTCTCTCACTGAGCACATAGCACAGCAAGCTTCTGCGGCAGAGAAAGTTATTAGCCCAAAACAAGCCTCCGAACCTCCGGGAGGACAGTCAACAATTTAGCTTGACACATAAAACTTGTAATTGTGAGGCATTACTCCCCGCCATCTGTCCCTGCCGCTATTGAGATCTGTCTTGTATTGTTTCTCGCTGGCGTGTTGCCCGCATTTGGAGCTGTAGTCATTTCAATAGAGAGCTTGGCACCTCTGTGTGGGCATTTTGTAGTTGCTTTGTTTATTACTGCTATCTCTTTATCTCTCTCACACACTTGTTCATAAACACCTCCCTTTCTCTATCTACACTCTCTCGCTCTCTCTCTCTCTTGCTCTCTGTATCACTCTTTTCTCCCTCTCTCTCACAATCTCTTTGTATTTTTCTTTTGTTTTGTTTTTTTCCCTCCCTTTCTGTTACTCTCACCCATCCTCTCTTTCTGTCCCTGTGTAATGTATTTGTCCATCCCTTTCTTTCAATTCAATTCAATTCAATTCAAAAGTGCTTTATTGGCATGACAAAAGAAACTTTGTATTGCCAAAGCATGGTACATAACATATATAAGACAACAATAACATCACTTTCTTTCTCTCTCTCCATCGCTCCCCCCCCCCCCCACACACACACACACCCTTTCTCGCCCTCTTTATTACATCCTTGGCTTTTCACCCCTCTAGAGTGCCACCCCACCCACCCAGTCATTTGCCCTCCCAGCCCTCTATTTTCTCTCCTCTGCTTTTTATAGCCAGGCAGCCACACAGACACCACTGTGCTGCACTGATGCTGTGTGTTGCTGCAGCCCAGGGGCTGGGGGGTGGAGCTGGAGCTGATGTTGGGGAAAGGGATGGGGTTGGGGGTGAGTATGCAGGTGGGGGGGGGGTGTTGCTAGGGTTGGGGGTGAGTATGCAGGTGGGGGGGGGTGTTGCTAGGGTTGGGGGTGAGTATGCAGGTGGGGGTGGTGTTGGTGGTGGTGGGGTTGGGGGTGAGTATGCAGGTGGGGGTGGTGGTGGGGTTGCTAGGGTTGAGGGTGATTATGCCGGTGGGGGTGGTGGCTGGTGGTGCTGCGGTTGAGTTTGCGTTTTAGGCTCCCCCATCCACAGCCTCGCCTTCTTTTCCCCACCTCCACTCCTCTCCAATTTATCCGGTCTCACCTCAACATTGCACACCAGCAGCCAGGCAACAACGCACACCCCCTAAAATAACTACCCTTTAAAGATAAATGTGGGGGTAGACAGAGAGAGAGAGAGAGAGAGAGAGAGAGAGAGAGAGAGAGAGAGAGAGAGAGAGAGAGAGAGAGAGAGAGAGAGAGAGAGAGAGAGAGAGAGAGAGACAGAGAGACAGACAGAGAAAGAGAGAATGTGTGGTTGGGGTATCATCCATTGTGTAGACAGCCAGCCAGTATCCTCCTGGTCCTCAGCTGCACACCTGTGCTGGTTTCCCCCTTGCAGCTCTCTGGAAGCCGCCTGTCTTGCTTTATGATGCCCATTATAGTCCCAGACGAGGATCTCTCAGAGGCAGCACTGACATTTGGGAAGACATAATTAGAGCTGATTCATTCATTACAGGAGAAGGTCAGACACTATGGATATGAGAAGTGGCCCGCCATGTGTTACCTGGTGACATGATGCTGGTCTGCTTGTCTGATTGTGTACAGTATACCCCTGTTGTTGTTGTAAGGTACTGTTTCTCAAGGGGGGCGCTACAGCTCCCCAGAGGGTGTTGGGGAGCCCTAGGGGGGGCGTTGAGAAGGGTGTAGCTGAGTAGGGGCAGGGCTTAGTTCCTACTGGGGAGCAGTAGTCCATTTTGTTTTTCAGTACTAAGGGGGGCATCGGAAGGCTTATGATGAGGTCAAGGGGGCGTTGGGATGCTTGTGTTGATGTCAAGGGGGCGTTTGTTCAAAAAAAGGTTGAGAACCACTGTTGTAAGGCATGGTGTGCTGTACAATGCATGGTGTGCAATGTTGCTGTTTGTTAGGCAGGTCTCCCTGTCTGATTGTGCACAATATGTTGACAAACAGCGGGTAGGTTGGTATATAGAAGGTAGAGGCAGTCTTTAATATATCTGTCGTCTATACACATGTACTGGTATGATACAAACTCACACATCAAGATTAAAGGCATCTCCACTTATATCACTAAGGAGTTCACACTTAGCAGTAAAAAGGAAGCCTAGTTGCCCACGTGGGTGCAAGTGTTGTGAATTTGCTTTGATGCATATGCCAAATTACTGTATGTCTATGTTTGTGTATTCATCCTTCGTCACATACGTAAGTAATAATTAGTCACCCAACTTGACTGCTTTGGATAATCACCATGATGAATGAGAATTTTCAAACACGTGCATGATTACAAAGTACTTTTATTTCACAAGCTTGGCTTCGATATGCCTGGTAATGGGACGCATAACAATACGCGAGAGGGAAATATAGCGAGCTGATGTGAGTGTGTTTTGAGCCTGGCTTTACATCACTACAGTGGTCTGGGGCTCACAACAGGGGCCGGTGGTGCAGAGCTACTCCTTTCAAAACGGAGACAAATGGACCCTGCGGTGCCTACAATACAGGGTATTTTCAGCCAAATTTGATCATTCTCGAAGATCCTTCCTGTTCAGAACACAGGCGTGCGTGCCTGTGTGTGTGTGTGTGTGTGTGTGTGTGTGTGCGTGCGTGCGTGTGTGCGTGCGTGCGTGCGTGCGTGCGTGCGTGCGTGCGTGCGTGCGTGCGTGCGTGCGTGTGTGTATATGTGAATTTGTATTGTGTGAAGTGTGTTGCAAAGTGTGTCCTGGGATTCCTGGAGTTTTCAATTGCCCCACCAATCCTGATTCAGCCTCCTGTCAATTATGCGGGTCTGCAGTGTGTAATTTGCAGAGCTCTCTGTAACGATGGAAATCCATGCCGGCTTCGCTTTTCCTTTTCCCCTCCCTCTCTGCGTGGTGCAGAATGAGAACCTGGTTACTCCCTGCCCTGGGAGGAATAGGAGGAAAATGAGGAGGAGGAGGAGGAGGAGGAGGAGGAGGAGGAGGGGGAGGAGAATAAGGAGTAGGAGTAGTGTGCAGGTGTGGTCTAGTTTATGTCCTGCAACAATGCTAGAAGGAGGAGGAGGAGGAGGAGGAGGAGGAGGAGGAGGGGTAGACGTTGGCAGCGGTTTGGCTGTGGTCAAGAGGAGGGTGGTGCTGGAAAAGTGAAGGTGCTCCAGAAAGGCTCTGGGCAGGGGATGGAGAAGGTGGGAGATGGAGATTGGTGGAAGAGGAATGTTGAGGAGGGTTGACAGTCATTACATTACATTAAATTATATGGCATTTGGCAGACGCTTTATAACCAAAGCGACTTACAAACGAGGACATAACCCACAGCCAACATCACCAGCAGAGACAAAGTGTACAGGAAATATACAGAACAAGTGCAGATGCAAAGAAGGGTCAGTTAGTTTTTTTTTCTTAAAGTAAAGTAGAGTACACGCACACATACACATCATGTCAAGAGTCTGACCTGGGGCTAGGCCAGCTCAAGCATTAGTGTAGTAGATAGTCACGAAATAGGAGAGTCTTTACTTGCTTCTTCAAGGCTGCCAGAGATGTGCTTAGTCTTGCTGCCTCTGTCATATGGAGTCATATGGAGATCGGTGTGTTGTGTGCTAGCAGGTGACTTGTACGACGGTGCTGGTGGGGACATTATCTCCGTAATTGAGTAATGAGTTGCCTACTGCAGACTTGCTGCTCAGAGAACGCAGATCAGTTTCATGCCAGATTGCCAGATGCATTACACCTTACGCTCCTGAGAGAACACAACGAGAGAGGAAGAGAGGGAGAAAGAGGAAGAGAGAGAGAGAGAGAGAGAGAGAGAGAGAGAGAGAGAGAGAGAGAGAGAGAGAGAGAGAGAGAGAGAGAGAGAGAGAGAGAGAGCATGTACGCAAAACAAGCAAGAAGATTCAAAACAAGAAACAAGAGAGCAAGAGAATGAGCAATTGCACACTAAAAAGTAGTGGCTTAAAAATAACCCAAATTGGGTGTTCTTATACACAGTCACTAAGTAAGTATTGGACAGCACACATACTGGTTTATTTTTACCCTCTGGATTGGGTTAGTATTTCAACCCAGTCAATGGTGATTCTGAACCTACTACTGGATTAATTTAACCCATTACTGGGCATGTCGTTTTGACCCAATGCTGGGTTAAAATACTAACCCAATCCAATGGGTCCAATTGGAAGCTGCTGGATGCGATCCTCCATCTGTCTTGCTCTCCTGGCTCTCATGTAGAAGGAAACAGATTTCATTTGCTGCTGCTCTCCAGCGTGGCCCTCTGCGTGCGTGTGTGTGTGTGTGTGTGTGTGTGTGTGTGTGTGTGTGTGTGTGTGTGTGTGTGTGTGTGTGTGTGTGTGTGTGTGTGTGTGTGTCGGGGGTGGGAGGTTAACAGCATTTTTCAGATTCTCTATTGCTGTCCTTGATCTGTATTGTCCCTCCTTCTCTCTCTCTCTCTCTCTCTCTCTCTCTGTCTCTCTCTGTCTGTCTGTCTGTCTGTCTGTCTGTCTGTCTGTCTGCCTGCCTGCCTGTCTGTCTGTCTGTCTGTCTGTCTGTCTGTCTGTCTGTCTGTCTGCCTGCCTGCCTCTCTGTAGTCGCTGGTCTTTCTTAATCTCCATCCCATGTACAAACCCCAACTCCGATGAAGTTGGGACGTTTGGTAAACAGTGAATAAAATCAAAATGCTATCATTTTCAAAACATTCAATCTATTCATTAGATGGAGAATAGTGAAAAGACAACATATTAAGTGTTAAAACCGAGAAAAAATATTGTTTTAGGGGACATATGTACTCATTTCTAATTTGATAAATCCAACACGTCTCAAAAGAGTTGGGACGGGGACAATAAATGGCAGCAAATGTCGAGGAAGACTAAAAACAAAACAAAAGACAACACTTAACAGTTAAATACATTAACCGATGAGATGATTTTATATAAAAAACAGTGTTAATTCCTATCTTGGACATGATTTCACCAGCTTAAATGGTGGGTGTATTCCTTGTCATGTTTTGCAATGTTTTCCTTTCTGTAGTGCTTACAGTGTGACAGGTCTTGACCAAAAAGCCACAATTTTATCACCTGCTGGTCCTTATGATGGAGCCAAACTGTTAAAACATAGTAGAGGTTGCAATTTGACCTTACTATGTGGCAGTAATCGAAGATCTCCCTTCAAAATATAATACACGAGTGGCTTTTCATGCTGTTTAAAACCCATTTATACCATTCAGCACTGTATTTAACTCTACAGATGAGTGAGAACATCTTAACCAATGCACTACTGCACCCGCATGCCATCATGGAGGCTGACTTTTGAAGCTAGCACTAACACAAGTTGGATGGTCCATTTTCACTGTAGCACAGGATGTGCAATGCTCTATTTTTGTCAAAAAGAATGGACTTCTACAACTTCTGCTGACTTCTGTAAGCAAAGGACAGTTTCCCATGTCTTCTGGGTCTATTTCAAGTGAGCTCAGGTGCTTAGGAGAATGTTACACTCCTGTATCATTTTCATGCATTAAGCATTCTTAATATGGTCAATTTTCAATAGTTCTAATTCCTGGAGTGCTAGAGTGAGACTACAGCCAATATATATTTCATGATGTCATGAACCTATACAATAATCTTATTAGCAAAAATATGTATTATATACACTCAATCGTGGTAAATCAAAGGGAATTCAAAAATGTATGTAATAACTA